>NW_010421622.1:0-28840 GCF_000710305.1 Buceros rhinoceros silvestris | reverse complement strand
CAAGGAAGTCTAGCCCAAACCGGGACAGGCATGAATTTCAACAAGGCCAAGTGACAGGTCCTGCACTTGGGCCACAACAACCCCCTTCAACACAACAGGCTTGGGTAAGTGTGGCTGGAAAGCTGCCTGGCAGAAAACTACCTGGGTGTGTTGGTCCACAGCCAGATGAATATGAGTCCATCAGTGTGCCCAGGTGGCCAAGAAGGCCAACGGCATCCTGGCTTGTATCAGGAATGGTGAGGCCAGCAGGAGCAGGGAAGTGATTGTCCCCCTGTACTCGGCACTGGTGAGGCCACACCTTGAATACTGTGTCCAGTCTTGGGCCCCTCATGACAAGAAGGACATTGAGGAGCTAGAGCACTCTTGGTGTTTGTTCTGAGCAGGTAAAAACAAGTAAAATTAGCACTAATTTTTCAATGGCATAATTTGCAGGATGAATCAGTATTCTATGAGAAAAGATTACATAAATTTAATTTGCAAAGTAAAAATCATTAATTTCTTTTAAATATCAGACTAATTTTTTAAACCAAATATTATATGTAGTGAAAATATATTTTTTCAAGATGTGGAAAAGTTCAGGTATTCACTTTGCAAGAGTTCATGCACATTTGTGGTGTGCATGAGATATCATATTTAGAAAATAATCCTATTAAATTTTTAAGGTAGAGATAAAACCACCTCATAGCTCTCTGTATGCTTCCTTTATTTTACGTATGTTTATTTCTTTTCGTATTTGTTATTTATCTCTCCTGAAATGTATTTAAGAAAGAAACCTTATTCTGTTAAGAAGTAAGTTCCTCATTTGTTTCCAGTGCTTTCAATAATAAAGCATAGTATTATTCTAATAAATCTTAGTTACCTGAGCTCCTAAGTTTCATTGGAGAACTTTTCTTATTATTACATCACCAGCTAAAGAAATGTAGTATAAGATTTACTTTAGAAGTGAGCCAGTGAGCTGTCCTGTTTTTGTAGAACATTTTTATCACATGGTTAAGACCCACTGGCTTTTCCAAAACTCATATGTACCCTTGCAAGTTTTGTTGACTGTGTGGGTCATAAACTCACGTGCCTTTTGTCACAGAGAAAGTACAAAAATAAAACTTAAAAAATACGTTTTATGTATGTCTTGTCTTCCCCTGAAAGCTGATATAGGCCATCACTGCAACAGTGTTGTTCATTTACGCTGTACCTAGTGGAGGACACTCTTTGTGAAAGAAAACCAACAGAGAAAAAAAGGAATGAACAAAAGAATTGTTTGTGATTGGCATTTTGCAGCACAGCTCACCACCTTCCTGCTGCACCAAATTAGGAAACAACAAAGAAAGCATGTTTTCAACATTAATAAGGAATATGAAAATATGCCACTCTTTCAAGATAACATGTTTTCATCTTTTTGAAAAGTAAAATGCAACTAGAGCTTGAAATTAAAATTGCTGTTGCTCAGTGTTTAGGAATGGAGAACGGAAAAGAAATTAGTTATGGTGGTGGCAGAATGAAAAGTTCAAGTTCAATCCTTTAGAAAACAGTGTGGAAAAAAAAGGACCAAATGACCTAAAGTGATACAGCTGCTCAGTCAGAGTGTTGGAAAGAAACACAAAGTCAGTTACTTCAGTTTTGTAGGGATTTCAAAAATCCTTATGGGATGACAGAGACCGAAACACATGCTTGGACCTTTTTAGAGATTGGACTAATAATTTTCAGATTTCTAGTCCCTTTGACATTTTTTAAGGATTTTTCCATTTTGTCTCAAACCTTAAGAAAAAAACTGTGAATCTTAACTCCTCACTCTAATGGGTGATACTGTTTAATTGTACCAGGGAATCATAAAAGATCGAAACTCAACATGTTAGTTGAAAATTGCTGCAGAAAGGTACTTAGCTGCATGGGAAAAATACGGAAATAATTCCAGCCCAGAGGCAGCAAAACAAAATGTTCTAGCAAGTTAATCAGTTTGTAGTTTCTCGGTACACCTGTGCTAATACTTGCAAAAACAGAGGAACAGGCTAGAAGTCCATTTCAGTTTCATGTTCTGAAGTAAACCAAATTATTTACTCAGTAATTTATCCTGGATATATGTTAGTTCTTTTGGTCTACTGGGAGAGCTGAATACATCAAACAGTAGTCAGGAAAACTTACCCATCCTCCTTGCCTGCACTGCCCCAAGTCATGGGATGGCACAAAGCATCACAAAGGGTGCTGAAATAATTTGTTTTCTTGCCTGTAAAATCTTGGTAGCTAACAGCATTATGCATTGCAGTTACCTTCCCCAGCACTGTTCTCTGCCTTTTGAAGTACCACATACTAACAGCCAGTCTTCTAAAAAGAAAAAACACCCTCCCACACATAAAGTGTGCCAGTAGTTAAATAAACTGAAACTATTTGAATATTTCAAAGATTGTTGCTTTCATATTTTTCATAATGCCTACATTTTATCCATGACAGTATTTTGCCATATCTAAAAAACTATTTAAATGGAAGATAATTAGATTATCTCTCTGGTTTATAGCACTCTGGTATACAGAGTTGTTGTTCATATCTTTTAAAATCCTTTTAAAATACAACAGCCACACACAAAGATGTTTTTCAGGATATTTTGTTTTGTGCTTTTTTGTTGTTGGTTTTGAAGAAATAGGACTGACAGTGCTTTAGCAGTTTCATACAAAAATTGCTGTGTCTCGTAACTGACATAATGCTTCCTTGTACCTAAGACACTCTCTGATTTACAACCACAAATGGTGAACTACTTCTGAGTAACATAGAGGACCAAAAGAAGAGCAGGCCCCATCTCCATAATGTTTTGATTACAGTTTCAAAATGTGCAGATCTTTCAAAGATTCAGGAGCTGCAGAAACTGATTTCAATTATTCTACCATTTGCAAGAAAACACACAACTTTTTCTATCACTGATGAAGTTCGTGTTTCAATCAGGTTGCACGACAAAAGCCAGTTTAGATTTCTGTCTTCATCCCTTTAAATACAAATTAGAGCTTTTATTAAATGGAAAATCTGAAACAAAACCTAATGTGGCACAGACATCTGTAATGATTCTTTTTGTAATCCTATTACTTTAGAGCCAAATTTATCCTAGATTGTTTTTGTTTTAAAATTAACTTGACACTTGCACACACCACAAACCTAATCTCATTCTGTGCTTTTTCTATATCTTTACATGTTCAGTATAAATCCCATGAAATTCTGATGCCAGTGAAATTCTTCACTTTCACTTAAGCATTATGTGATCAAAATCAAGCTTATTTGGATTTATTTTAACTGGTTCTGAGCAGATGCATCTATTGACATCTCCAGTGAAATTCCCTGTTTCTAATTAATTTTTGCAAAGTTTAGATTTTATTCCTTAAGAAGCTTACAGCTCGCTGGTTTTGCATTTTATTTCTTTTATTTGAAATTTAGTATTCTACCCTGCCACAGATCAGTGCAAAAGATTAGTGACATCCATGGAGCAGACTTAACATAGACCTCATGGGACGATTTCGGAGTAAATCCATTGAGTTCACACGTTTGGCAGACTCTGTTAAATCCAGGGGTTATCTTTTCAGGAAAATTCTATTTCCAAGCCTGGTGGTTTGACCTTGGCTGCCTACCAGATCCCTACCCATCCACTTTCTCACTTGCACTCGTCAACAGAACTGGGGAGAAGATAAGCTGAAAATACTCGTGTCAAGGTAAAGGCAGTTTACTAAGTAAAAGATGCGTGCAGAAGCAAAGCAAAAAGAGGAATTTGTTCACTACATCCCATCTGCAGGCAGATGTCCAGACACCTTCTGGGAAGCCGGTCCTCAACACATACAATGAGTTGCTTTGGATGACAAATGCCATAAACCCAAATGCTCTCCCTCCTCCTTCACTCCCTCAGCTTTTATAGCTGAGTGTGACATTATATGATATGGGATATTCCTTTGGTCAGTTTGGGTAAGTTGTCCCAGCTGTGTCATCTCCCAGGCTTTTCCACACACCCAGACTACTGGCCTTCAGGACAGGGGTTGGAGAGACAGCCTCGATGGTGTGCAAGTCCTCATCAGCAATAGCCAAAACACTGATTTACACAAATGTGAAGCACAGCACTATGTGGGCTGCTCTGAGGAAAATTAACTCCATCCCAGCCAGACCCAACACACCAATGAACGCTGATACATATTATTTATGTACTGCGTTCAGAAATCTGACCTTAGTGAGATGTTCTCTATTCTCTCTAGTTCAAATGAATTGTAAAGTGAGGCTGCGGATCTGAAAAAGCTTCAGGGGATAAATTTGCACAGTAAAATATTAAGCTCAACTTAATTAGATATATTAATGATCAGGCTTTTGGTAAAAAGCAATAAGGATTCTTTTGCTAATTTTCATCACGCAAACAAAATGCCAAAGATCTTGGAAACAAATCAGAGGAGAACTTATTAGAGGGCAAATGGAAAACACTAAAGGAGTATTGGGAGGGGGGAAGAATTACGAAAAAAGGAAGTTATTGCAGGCTCCTGGCAATTTTATTAATTTTTGTTTTGTGCATTGTAAATTTAATTAACATAATCACATTTGAAATGCAGTGTTTTACATGGAAGAAAAATACCCTAAGAACTGATCTTAAAAGAGAGAGGAGGGAAGGAATTAAGCTGAACTACATTACAGAAGGTTAAGTAACGTATGTTCAGTGGCTTTTCAGTGAGGTGCTTAATAAGATTAATATTTAATTAATGCACATTAAGGAACAAGTAGCTTCTTGGCATTTCATGACTGTGTCTATATTCAATGAAATCAATAATTTCTGTATCTTTTCTCATTGAAAAGATGTGGTAAAATCAAGCTACTGTTACACTGATTTTAAAATGTCTAATTCTCCAGAAGACACTTCAACCACAGTAGTGTTCAAGGTCATGGGACATATCTGCCAAACGTTTTTTGCTTCTCACCTTTGAGATTCCAATGTGTGATAACAGACTTCTATTTCACTCTTTCTTCCCTGTGTAGAGCAGCAATTGCTCCAAATCATTTTGTTAATTTTCTGAAAGAAGAGGATATGTGTGAATTTTCATGTATATATGAGTATTTACTTGCTTTAAAGTTTCGTTCTCAGGTAGTTAATTTTTTAAATCTAAAAAAGTGTGTGCTCTAACGTATCTTTCTCCACACATTTTGTTCCTCCTAACAAATATTTCTGTGGATGTAATGAAAGAAAAATCTTAAAGATCTTCAAAAATTGAACCATTCTAAAACTGTGCTCCTAGGAAAAAGAATTGATTTAAAAATTTCAGGCTTTAAATGAAACTACTGAAAATCTCCACCATCTGATAAACTCAATATTATTTTTGTATTAGTTATCTTTTTAAAAGCTGTTTTCTAGTTTCACAATAATCAAATGGTTCTTTAGTAAAAGCTTATATTTCTATCTACTTTTTCAGAACTAGAACCCAAGAACTAAAGCAAGGAAATACTTTTAGCCTTAGAACTCATAATAAAATTCTGAGAGAGAATTTTGATGAAATAATCCCTTACAAAGTTTGTTGTAGAAAAATTCTGCAGTTGCACAGAATGGCTTTGAATATAGGACATCCAATTTCATCCAGATGCTGTCAAGTTCCCTTTGAAAAATACCATAATCAGTCATCCATAACGTTCCATTTAATCTTAGAATCAGAGGAGACAGAAATGGAACCACCTTAATCAGATGCTTAATACTGAGTAGTTCATGGTAATATATTCTCTAGTATCATAGCTAGTGTAAAGGCAGTTTTCAAGGTACTGCAGTAAAATGAATAATGAAGCAGAGGAAATCAGAAACTTGGGAAAAGTTGTAAAACTAATACAAAACCCCAAAATAACTACTGAATATTGTTCAGTGTTTTCTGTGATATTTTGGCATTATCCTCAGAGCAACATGCAAGAAGAATGGCTTTAATGAATTAATAATACAATATGAACATCAGTTTAGAGTTATGAAAACACAAATCTTTTCAGAATCATCCTGGGAATATAATACAATGTTATGTGTTACCTATGAAACCAGGTTTTGTTTTCCTGGAAAAAATAAACAAAAAAGATTGTAAAGGATAAAAATTATAGAATCCCTTCCACATATTTTAAAAATTATTCCCAGTACTAGTCATCTATATTATTAGTGTCTTGAGTATTTTTTTACTTGTTCTCTATCTCCATATACTTAGTTTCACACTGTGATACTTCATTCAGTAATTTGTAAAGCTCAGGATAATGCAACATCAATTTTGGAATAAATTATCTGTACTTTTATAAAGGGAAGGGAAGGGAAGGGAAGGGAAGGGAAGGGAAGGGAAGGGAAGGGAAGGGAAGGGAAGGGAAGGGAAGGGAAGGGAAGGGAAGGGAAGGGAAGGGAAGGGAAGGGAAGGGAAGGGAAGGGAAGGGAAGGGAAGGGAAGGGAAGGGAAGGGAAGGGAAGGGAAGGGAAGGGAAGGGAAGGGAAGGGAAGGGAAGGGAAGGGAAGGGAAGGGAAGGGAAGGGAAGGGAAGGGAAGGGAAGGGAAGGGAAGGGAAGGGAAGGGAAGGGAAGGGAAAAAAAGAAATGTGGGAACAATCTAAACATAACTTATAAAAGAAAGAACCTTCTTTCTTTTTCACCTTTTGGATGTGGCATCCACACTGGTGGTAAAGATGTATGGCTTTCAGATCATATAGTGGATGAACAAAGCAGCAGCATGGAATGGATGATGCTATGATGATCCAAATTCTGTGTCATTGTAACAGTACCCAGACCTGCCTTGTACAGGTCAGCATAGAAGGGTATGACATGATTTGTTCAATGAGATAGAGAAAAGCTTAACACTAGTGCTCAAAGTACTAATGGTTGAAAAGCTCAATTCCTAAAACAGCATTTCTGAAGGTAAGTTAGAAATTGTCTTCATTCAGTAGTGTTGAAAGACATAAATTATTTCTTTAGACATACCTTAAGATAAATTATTTTTCTAGTGCTTTTACATTTCCAGCACATAGAATCCTGTTACCAGTTTTCACTTTCTAACATTTTTAATTCACTTTTGCATTTAAAGTACCTGTATGAACACATTCTCAGACTATCATTTGAGCACTGGCATGTCATTAGCAAAGCTTCATATTCAGTCTACACGTTCAGCAGCTGCTCAATGTTGTGAAGCTAGCAGGAAAGGCACGTAATTTACTGGAGATGGAATTTGGGATAATATCAATTAATTCGTCACTATAAATCACTGGAAGAGAGCATATCTTGTTAGCTTCAGTCACTCAGATACTAATCAGTGGCTCATCAGCTTTAAAAATACCAACCTGGTTGAGCAATCATTGCTCTGCACAGCAGACTGATGAGTCACATTAGAGAGAATGTTACATGGCACATAGAAAAATTTGCTTTTACCCATTATCCAAGCTACATGCACAACATTTTACAGGAAAATCAATGGTAGAAACTCACTTAGACAATGACCAAAAAAATCACTTCAACTGATCTCAGGTTTTGTGGCTTATTTTGATGCTAGGTGCTACTTAGGTCCAGTCCTACCTGCCTTGTACATGCAATGGATTTGTCCTAAACAGGGGAGCTCAGATTACCTTGGAACAAAAGAATTTGGCACCATCCATCTTTGGCATTTCCAGGAGAAGTTATTCACCCAGTTCCAAAGGTTAGTTTTAAGTTATAAGATATAGGCAGACAAATCCCAAGAGTAATAACTCCTTATAATGTAACGATTTAAAAATTCCGTGATACGACAAAAACCAGTTTTGAAGTCTGAATAATATCTTCAATACTAAACGAGTTTCCTTTAATTAATATGGTTGTATTAGTGTAAACTTTGGCTTTTTCAAGTTGCTTTTTTGCTCCAAAAAGGCTTCAATTTTACAATGAAACAATGTTTATTCACACTCATTTATTCACAGGTTTCCAGGTACCTAAATGAATTAAATCTGAAGAGCACCAGCAGAGTTAAGTAGGGGTTCAGCTCTCATAAAAGTTACTCTGAAGTGTCAGTATACTCAGCCAAATGCAATAGATGTAGTTTTCTGACAGACACAATTATGCCAAGACTGTAAGTGTAGGTGTAAGAGCAATGAGCCTTCTCTAGTTTCTTATCCTGAGCATAAAATTGATTTTAACAGAGAAAATGTGAAAGAAGTATACACTTCTATATTCACGGGGATTTACAGAGTGGAAGAAGTAGTTAAACATCTATCTCTGTTCTCACAATTTGCAGACTTGTCAAGTCACAGACTAAGGATGTTTTCTGGGTCTCTGCCTCATGTTCCCTCACATGGTACCTGAAATTAAATGCAACCTGGAGCATGGCATTTGCAACAGTGAAGAAGGAAAGCAATTAGCAGAAAGAAAATCTCTGGCAGCAATCTAGTACTTTGTATGTGTGTGCATGACATGGCAAGCCCTTGGGCTCATCCATCAGAAAGCTGTATGTACAGTACCAACCACCAATACCTATCTGTGTAATGTCCTTAAGGCATGAATTCCTCATGTTAGATTTTTGTTAACTTAAAGGTCTATATTTTATAATCACTATAATTTATACTACTCTATCATTAAGCAGCTATAGATAAATGTTTAATGTTCAAGCAACTCTACCTACACTATCAAAGGTTTGAAAACATGCAATGATTTAAGTACACACCATTGCAATCATGAGTGAGTATCTTAATGTCTTATCAGTGCTTCTGGTCTTAGGGTAACACTGCAATTTTTCAAGGTATTTACAGCATATTTTCTGACAGCTCAAACTACTTTTCAAATTTAATGTAAAGCCACTGTCATCAAAATAGATCTATCTGCTAACCTCTCTTAGAATGTATGCCAGCAGACTATCACTGCTTGTTTTTAATTATAAGATTGTTTTTAATTACCAAAATAGAAAATCAAATTATTTTATAATTGAGAAAGTGTGGTTATATCCAGAACAGCTTCTAAAAAAATATGATAGTCATGGAAATTAATGCATAGGTTAGTTCCTTTTCTTTGATGGTATTTAGAAATTTCTAAATGTGTTTTTTCCTTTGGTGGAGAGTTTCTTTGATCCCAAATGTTCAGCACTGAACTGTGAAACATGAACATAAAAATTGTGTAGGTTAAACTTCTCCAAGGCCAGAGTGCAGGCTAAGTGGAGAGAGCCACAGACCTTCAGTTCAATGCTCCATGCAAAGGTTAACCTTTCTGTTTGCAATTCTTTGTTTTTCTATTTCACTATCAGGCTACCAGGACTGGTCATTTTCCTCCAAGACTACAACCTGTATCTACCTGGAGTTCGATAAAGATAGGCACACGACATTCAGGCTCTTAATCCAGAAGAATTCTCAACATGTAATCACGGCTTTGAATGTCACACAACTTGCAGCGATGCTGCCCCTACTGTTGTTGAAGACTGCCTGTTTCGTAGTTCAGAAAGTGTCCTTAATCTGTGTTTAATACTATACTTTTTTATGCTATGTGAACCCAGCACTTGCAGGAAATGTGAGTGAGGTGAAAGCAGAAATGATGCAAAGGATCCTGCACCACCAGAAGCATGAGAATCATGAGTGGTGGTACCTATCTCCTTAAGTACTTAAGTACTTATGGCACCTTTCTTTGGGTGGCTGGAGTGCCTTAGCGCTTTATTGTATATTTTGTTGTCCTTTATACTTTGAAATGCTGCTCTTGGCTTTTGTGTCCTTACCCTATCTGCCAATCACAGAAGAGATGATGAACAGAAGAGAAGGAGAAACATAGATTAATCCTAGCCTGACAGCTTAGGAAGCTGACCTACCCTGACATCTTCAGATAGTTTCTATCTGAATTTACTTTGAAGATGTTGTGTTTTACCCTGAATTTTTAAAAATTGTGAATAATGTTGTTAGGGCATGTAAAGCTCATCTCCCTCACAAACAGAGAAGGACGGAGTCAGAGGGCATCAAAGAAGCCCCAGTGCCCCAGTCACAGTCACAAACCTCAGTCCCCATTCAGAGCTGTGCTGGAGAGCATCATCCCCATGGGCCTTAGGGGATGGGGCTCCTTATAGGATGCAGGGGAAGAGTGGCCATGTACACGTGTATACATATTTTCCCAATAATGGACCTTGATCTCGCTCAGCCAGAGAGGAGAGCGGGATCAGCCCATTGGCATCATGTGTGCTCGTGTGAGATCTGCATTTTCCCTACGTGTTGGTCTGTGCTGTCAGCTGTGTGTATGTATGTATGTATGTCCTGTGTGCATTTGTGCCTATTTGGAACACGTGCTCAGCCTTACTGCTGGGTGGACGTGGGGACAAGGAGCAGAAGCTTCACCTCTGCCAGGCTATGGGATTTGACAGCTACCAGCAAACATTAAATAATCTGACTTGCAGTGAAAATAGATTAAAGTGTCAGCCGGAAACTTTCAGGATCTTCTCTCCTGCACCAGTGTCTTAGCTGCATGCAATAAATCTGTCATTCTCCACGTCAAAGACTGAAAGAATCATCTTTGTGATATCTGTAGGTCCTGATCAGTGGATATGACTCATGATTGTTTGCCACAGCATAGGCTACACGTCTGGCAAGCCCAGTGACAGCATCCGGATCTCTGTGTAATCAGGCAACAGTACAAAAGTCTCACAGGAACCCAGACCTTGCCCTCTTCACCACTGTTAAAACACAAAAACTCATAAGAAAGAGTATCATTCTCTGAACTTACTTCCACACTGAGAGTAAATACGGTAAAGTTACTGCAGTATCAGGTTGTTAGTACCCTTTGCTTGTGCAAGCTGTTTTGTTTTACAGTGGAATTATTTGAAATTATAATGATGCAGGAGGTCTGTCAATAGAATTGTGCACAATCATGTTCAGGTTAATGTGTCTACCCAGGATATTAGAAGGATGGTCTCCTAATGAGATGCTCACCTATCTCATGTTTTTTCTGTCTGCTCACGTGTTACGCTACAGAATCACGATCAATGTTGTATGGATTTTATTCTGTCATATAAGACACAGATTTTGTTTCCTGCCTACATAAACACAGTCTACAGGATCCTGGCAATTGCAAGAAGGGGATTCAGGGATTTCTATATTCACATAAATGAATTGTGCTGCAAAATATTCCTGTTTCATTGCTCATAGGAGACCAAAAGTGCAGTGGTGAATTATTCTGGCACAAAGTTGTGCTATATGGTGCAAAGTGTTTTAAGACATGCAAGTTCTAACTTCAGTTACATCCCTTTCTCCAAGCTATGTGTGGCAAAGGGAAGCAAAAAAGACCTGTGTGAACATTATATCAGATTCTTGTCATTTTATTACGAGAATGATACTCTCTGTTATATCGGGGCGTTATACCCTCCACGTGTTTACATAATTATGATGGAATTTATCCTCATCATATTTGAATCTCTGTAATGCTGGGGCACATTCTATAAGTTCTAAGAGGTATCTAAAATAAAAGTAAACCTAAATATATAAAAGATGAGTGAACCAAAGCAAATCTAAAATTAAAAAAAATCACTGTTGAGTAGACTTTAAAGTATATGTGATGCATTGCATTATTTCAGCTTTTTGAGGAAAATAATATTTCAGTATGGTAGATAAAACCAGAAAATCAGTCTGTGGCAGAAAGAGAACAGAACCATCTGCCCGGTACTGCTGTGAAATGGGCACAGTTAAATGGAAGATAAGGGTTTAAAATTTTTACCAGAACTTTAGCACTTTGAAATGGGTTGTTTCCCTGAGTTGCAGTGGGATTTAGTGATACTTTTTAGTGCTTTTTTACATGGACTGAAAATAATTCTTAAGTGGCAGTTTATATAGGGTTCTCTATCATTCTTTAGATAGTGAACTCCTATTTACAGGAAAAATACAGGAGGAAAACCAAAGTATTTCATACTATACCAAAGACTTGTGCCCCATATCCAGCTTTACTAAAAATACATGAGCTTGAATCACATGAGTCAAAGCAAACCAGATAGCAAAGGAGAAAATAAGAAAACCCTAAATAAAATTTCCCCTAAATTTGGGGGAATTAACTAATTATTCCTTCAGATAGGAAATGCCATGATGCCTCATGCATTCCATGAAGGGGAAATAATTATTTCTCTAAGACAAAACAGGGCTGTTTCTTAAAGGACAAACACTTGCCGTTAAACTTCTCTCAAAAAGTACCTATGAGAGTTAAGTATTTTTAAGATCCGTGATCGTTGCTCCATGTCATTACTTCCAGGTTAGGAACTCCACAGTAATAGAGGCATAAATCAGATCAGGATTAGTTGTGCAAAATTCTGCCGCATCACCTAATTCTACATCAGCGAGAATCTGTACGTGAATTAGTTGTCCAAACCCCCTTTATTGTCAGAGAAGAGTAAGAGCACTTCTAGAGGGTGATTCATCTGGCCTGTTTTAGATGTCAGCCTTGAGAGGAGATGAATCACACTTTGGAAGTGCCTATTTCTTTCCTCTCACTATAAAGGGAGTTTAGATAATTAGCTCAGATGTGGATATCTCCACTGTAAATGCACAAAGTTTGGAGCGATGAATCCCACCTGGTAATGACCGGTATCTTTCTTCCTGAATTGTCCCTTTGAAATCAACGGTGAATCGCAGAACAAAAATACAGATCTTTCATTTCTGCAGAATTTCCAGGAGCTATATAAACATTGATTAAATGGAACAAAGCTCTCGGAAGTAGGGGAATAAACCCTATGTACAGTTTCAGGGAAACTGCGGGGAAATCACGGTAAGCAAACAAATACTTCTATTGAAAGTGGATTTAACGAAGCTTAGGTTCCTACGGATTTGTGTTTCATGGTTGATTTATTTTGTAAGTGGATTTTAATAAGGCTTCTGTTGAAACTCACTTCTTATTAGATGTCAGAGATTCTACAGAGGCAAGAACCATTATGACTACCTCCACCAGAGGAAAAGCTCCAGTGAGAAGACATGCATTATTGACACTGGAGCAACACTGTAGGAAAAAACTCTTGCCTGGTAAGTTGATTCTCTGGTAACTAGCAAGACACATACACATGCTTTTCCCTGTGCTTTGGCTTTGTTCAGGTTTTTGACGAGATTTCCTTACCTAGACACCTACTAACATGAAATGTAAGGAGATTTTAAGAGCACTCCTGCTCTGTCAAACTTAACTAAAATTTGTCAGCAGGTATTTGTCAGAAGCTATCGGGTTAAACTGCACCTGTGCATTTACATAAGAAAGCAAGAGAAAATGTCAGGAAAAAATTTGTTTAGGACATTCTTAAGATCCTTCCAGAAATCTAATTGCTGAGGACTTCAATATTACAACTTATTTGAAAGAGAGCCACTCCAGTCATTTTATGTCCCCTAATGCCATGCTGAGGCCATTAGTTCAGCCCCAACAAAGCAAAGTGCCACTTGCTGCTCTTTTGATGCCTCATGTCAAAGTTGTGAAATGACCTAACCTAAGATGTTTATCCAGGAAAGTATTTAACCACTTGATTGCACAAAGGTCTGGGGAAAAATATATTTCTCTCAGTATCACTCTGTTCTCAAATTAAACTAGTTTTCCAGCCCAGCCTCCATTCCTTCTGCTCATGAGCATTCAGATATGTATTTGGGGATTGGGTTATTTTTAATGTTTACCAGCTATTTTCACAGCATCTCATTTCTTTAACAGCTAGAGTACAGGAATGGATCCATTTTGTCATGGTTTATTCAATATTTCTGAGAAAACAGGCTGAATGTATTTTTCTCTTCTCTTCACAGCTTCTTGTTCGCCTGTTTCTTAATCAGGGGAAAGACATGTGGTAGCTATGATAGTCTAATTACGCGAATAAATTCAGGCTGAAGCTGTTACTCCATGCTGCAACTCTCAGCCTTTGTGAGACTGACTCTAGGACAGCCTATGTGATAGACTCCAAACCACGGGAAATTTCAAGCATCTATGTGTGTATCTAGGTATTATCACCGCATGATTCACTAAGGTAACAGAGCACTTAGACCAATGTAGCAGTGCAAGGAGCAGCTTAGAGATTCATGCATTAAGCAGACTGCTTTCCCACGATGCACGGAGACGAAAAATCTTCTGAACAAGGAAGAAGCCTGAGTCCCGCAAAAACAAGAAAGCTACTGGCAAAGTAAACAATTGCCTTTGAAACTATTACCACTATAAAATGTTACGAAAACTGTATTTGCATGTACTACATGAAAGCAGTGTGCATGAGTGCCACATTATGGCCTTCCAGGCTTCAGGTTTATTCTTTCATCTGATGTAAAATAAGAGGAGGTTCTACAATATTAAAAAGAAAAGTCACTTTATACAGATTGCCGTGGATAGTTGGGTATATGTCCCTGGTGAAATGTTCAAGGCCTAAAATCAATTTCAACAAAACAAATTCAGTATTTCACAGTCTACACCTTTTTAGCTGTAACAATCCATACATATTCCACATCAATCAAAACATAAAAATAAAAAATACAAACAGGAAAACAAGCTGAAGAGGGAAATAACTTCTGTAAATGCAACCTACGAGCTACCATTTCCCCTGTCTTTTCCTTCATGGGGACAATATTATTTTCAAATCAGTGTAAAAAATCAGTAAAGAATGATTAATGTTTTTCCTAGATTTGTTATGGATTATTATGTTTGTTCCGGAATTTGTGTTCTACCTTCAGAGTTCATTAGCTGCCACCGCCTTTGACACCAGAACTCTGTGCTTTTAGTTTCCACTGAAACCCTAATAACAGATTTACGGAAATACAATTACTAGATTCTTGGCTTTATGGACCAAGACTGGCACCTTCTGGTGAATGAATTTAAATTCACTACAGAAATATATCGTCATCCTTACCCTAACAGACTGTGCTTTTAACAAGATGCTGTTTAGAGATCCTGAATATCCTCGATTTGTTTTCCTCACTGACTTTACACTTTAAAGTCATAGTATCTCAAAATATATGTACATGAGTAGATTTATACATAGATACATGAGAATTTATCTGAAAGTTTATCACTTCATTATTTAATGTTCCTCAAATAAAAAAAAAGTATAAATCAATTTTGGACTCTGAGATAAGTAATGGATAATGTTCTAGATTGGTGAAAGAAAATGAAAGTTATTTCAGCTTATGGAACAACAGAAATGGGATTAAAGCTTGAAAAACACAATGAAAACATATGCTACTTATTTCAGGTGTTTTTACCCTAATTTTTTTATGACTGTGTAGATATGTTTACTAAACCTGGGTTGCTGGTTATTTTTATAAGCAAGAGATGATAAAGCAGAGCATATTTTGCATACATTTGGGACTTTTTTATTTTTTTAATTGGTGCCATGATTAGAGATGTTTCTGTCACAGGTTTTCAGCTACCAGCAGATCTCAAGATAAACCTTGATATTTTGTTGTCCACAGCAGAACAACCCTTAAATCTCCATGACAGCAAACAGGAACTTCTGTGGAGTTGTTTTGATGGATTTTTTAATATGTAAGTTACAAATGTCACAAGGAAGGAAAGAATAAACTTTTCTTGGGTGTTGTTCAGACAGTCTAGCTTTTCATGTTCAGTAGCCATTGAAAACGTGAGCAAGACACAGATCTAGTCTCCTTGAAAAGTTGTACTTGTCTAGTAGAAGCAGCTTTCTAATATTCCAGGCAGAAATTGATTTGTGCCCTCTAATCCACCCCTACTGCACTATACTATAGGCAGAAGATGGCTTACATTAAAAATGAGAAGTGTCTGGGGACTTTTTAAAGGATCTTGAAGTATATTTGATTCCTCCTCTGATGTTTTTTTGTGGGATTGATATCCCTGCATGACCTAGTGTGCTGGAAAAGATGTGTTAGGTTATATCAGTTCATTAATTTGCTAATAAAAATTATGATTTTTTTAAATGATAGACTTAATTTAGTACTAGCAAATATATGAAAGTCTAAATAATATGGCTGTGTAAGATTGCAGTCATTGAACATGGTTCATTGAGTTTCTTCTAACCTGATAATCCTAAATTGTAGAAAATTAAGTTTCGTCCTTCCCCCAAGCACCAGCATCAGACACTCACCTTAAAGGTAATTTGGATTAACCTAGTTCTGAGAATTAGGTCACTCGACAAAACCATTTTATTTGTATCTTACTTTGGTGCCAATTCCACAATTGTTTTCAAAGCTCTGAGCAGTTACTTGTGCAATGGAAAATGTTACCAAGTCCACCAGATTCTTTCAACAAAGGCAAGAAACACTCATCTCTTTGCAATTATCTTTGATTACTACAGACCCAGTTAATCAGTCTAACTGGTTCCATGTCCCATTTTCTTATCTCTTGTGTCACACAGCCCCATTAGATTTCTGCTGAGTTGCATCCTATGCTCGCTCGGATGCTCACTCCTAGTATTTCTCATTCCTGCAGTGCCTTCTCTCCACATCTCTTCCTAACCAGGTCAGAATAGAGAGAGAAAGAAAACAGTAGAGCAATTTGTAGTCTTTCAGTCTCTTTCAGACAGTGCCTGGCTGGATGCCATTCACATCAAGAATAAGGCAACTTGCTGTCCTTGAAATAACAGCGTAAAAGCTGCCAACCAATTGTGCTTGATGGGACATTATCACTGGATAAATTTGTTTCCTACAGCAGCACAATTCACTTTTAGGATTTACTGCAGGCAACTATGACGGGAAGGTTGTGATAGTAAAAAGGAAGAGTCTCATAGTTCTAATTGGAAATATTTCTATTTTATTAGCATACAAATGCTTAATAGAGATTATACCCTGAGGTAGTCAATATATCTTGATGTCAAGAACTCAAGTAAATTCAAAACAGGTCTCTAGAGGTGATTAGCTGGAAGATACAGTTTTGCCCACCCTATTCTGTACCCTTGTTTACATTTTTTATTATTACTGTTATGAAAACTTTTAGAAGCAAGAACTTTTATACTGCGGATTAATACAAAAAAATTATCATAATGTACCATCTTGACAGTCAGTATTTGTGCTTCCTTTTCAATGGTTCCAAATACTCAACATTTCAAAGAAGGCATCATTTTATTCTGTATTTGTGAAAATACATCTTTTTTTGTCTTATTAAGGGAGCCTCCAGGACTTAAAAATAAATGTCTCCAGGAAGATTTCCTGTTGTTAGAAGGTAAAATAACCGTGAGTGTTAAGCTTTTTTTGGCATTACTTAAGAACCTCATGCCATAATTGCCTGCAGAAAGAAAATCAGGTTTTTCTCTATTCAACCAACACAAAAAAAAAAAAAAAAAAAAAAAAAAAAAAAAAAAAAAAAAAAAAAAAAAAAAGACACAGACAAGTTACTAAGTATTTTTCATAAACAATTAACATCTGCCTTCCTACTTAACAGAAATTTTAACATTCATAATGGGGAAAGGAGTGTGTTTTCAAGAGGAATATCTGTTTTGAATGTTTCAGTGAGTTAACAGACACGCCATACCATTCTGGCTTCTGTGAGGTTCCACGATTATTTTTTAAAAGACTAAAGAAAATATAAGTTGCTCCAAGTGTTTTCTCCTTAATTCTGCAGCCCCACAGGACATGTCATTGGCACTGTGTCCATGCAACCATTTCAAATATCAAGAAAGAGCAAAAAAAAAATACAATTGTCCTTCCAAGTAAAGGAGTAGCGAGGAGTGAAAATGGGCGATGAAGAGGGAGCAGGTTGGACTCACTGCTGTGAATTTTAGTGTTATATAATCGTGGCAGCCCTGAAGACTAGAGTTCTCTGCCTGCAAAACAAATACAGCACAGGCAGCACTAGCATGTGTTTTTTACATGCTTCCTTAGTGACTACACATACTGGACAGAGTAGGAGAGCTGCCACTGAAGCAACGTGTGCTAGTGAATGGGGTACGGGACTGCAAGACCTGAAGCTGATCCTCACTTGATATCTGTTGTTGAAACTCCTTTACAGTCTCTGTGGAACTACTCAAATTTTCAGTGGTTGACAACTGATCCCAGAGACCTACTTTTGTTCCTGGTAATGCTTCTGAGCTGCTGCAGGTTAATTTGGATAGTCCAGCTTTCCATCTACAATGAAGATACACCATTGCTTTGCTAAGTATGAAAAGACGTGAGAGGAGCTGTGACAGAAGGAGATTAGCATTGCTGGTTAAAGTAAACACGTTGCATTCCTAACTGGGATATCTGCCATTTTTGTTAACAAGGAAAACTTACCTCTGCAAAGTGAACTTACTTGTAGTCTCCTCGCAAGTCTAATGGGAGCTCAGTTATAGCATCATGTTGGCCACGCCCTGCTGCTCCCTTCTCCGTTCCTACCACTTTCTTTTCCTATCCAAACCAGAAGCCTATCATAGAGTTTTCAGAAGTAATTTGTGAGTGGTAAGGAGAGATTCTGGAGCAGATGCTTTTCCTGAACACAATTTCTTTTTAAAAATTTGCAACTGTGGGAAGTGGACTGGATTTGATGGCTCAGCTAGTCCTCCTCCAAAACCATGTTTTTATTTTGCAAAGTACATCTTTATGACTCAGAATCAGATGCCTTGCACATGACAGCTCCATAGCTGTTGTGAAAAAGTAATGAAGAAATTTTCATTTAAATAGTCGCGGTAAAGATTTTTGTAAACCCTGAGTTAATTTTCTCACAGGTAGGATATTCTATCTCCAAAAACTATGTAAGGAATATGTACCAGTCGAAAGCTGAGGATACTCCATGTGCAAAAGCAGAGAATTTTGCATTTTCTTTCCCACGTTTCTGCTGCAAGATATTAGAGCTGGTTTTATGACAAGAAAAGCACAGAAGGTAACAGCATTCAAAATCTTAACAGAACCACTTCAGCTTAAACAACAGATTCTGAGAATAGATTCTGATCAGCTGGTTTTACAGTGGTAATTTTGCAGACTGACACAGAACAGTCACATATTTATGTCAGTGTAATTTAGAATATAAACATGAATTAAGTAACTCACAAGCGATTCAATCTATTTCTTTGCCAGACTGTTCTCCATTGTATATACACTAGCATTTTGTCCACTTTCATTAAATTTTCCTAGCTATCAAGCTTCTGTTGCTTTTTTTGTGAGATCATTCCCAAGGGAAATAAATGTCTCTGTCATGAATTCTTCTTTGATTATTCTGTCTAAATTTTTCCTTTCATAATTTCATCTCTCTGCTCCCTTTTACACCTCTTTTTATTACGCTATAAAATTTGACTGTGCTCCCGGTTGACTGCAACCTTCAGTAACAGTCTGGTAGCATGTTCCCTACTAGCTGCTCTTTGCCAAGCTACTTAGCCTTTCTCATAAACTAGTTCATCAGTGCTACTATTGCCCATCACTGAACATTCCTGTGTCCATCTGTATTTTATGTTAATTAGCTACCTTGAGATATGTCCAATAATACAGGCTGCCCACAGAGGTTCTGGAGTCTCCTTCTCTGGAGACTTTCAAAACCCTCCTGGACATGATCCTGTGCAACCGGATCTTGGCGAACCTGCTTTAGCAGGGGGTTGGACTAGGTGATCTCCAGAAGTCCCTTCCAACCCCTACTATTCTGTGATTCTGTGAAAGCAAACTCTACTAAATACATTATTTTGCTTGTTTATTGCATCTATTACTTTTCTTTTATACATATTTTTTTTTTGATTCAGTAGTTTAAATAGCCCAGTACAATTTGTCTCCAAATCTTTTTTTTAAAACCCATGTCTATTCAGTGCAGACACATTATATTCCAGGAGCTACAAAGTATGTGAGTTGGGAGAGGGACAACACTTTTCCCAGGATGCCAGCAGACAACCACATGTGCTATATCCGGATTCTCTTGGTACAAGGAATTAGCTCTGAGGTTTCAGGGAGCTGAGGTGAAGTAAGTCTTTATCATTACTTAGTTGTTCACCCTTAGGAACAATCAAAGTACGAGATAAAATTGTAAGTACATATAACCAGAATATTTACTGTTATTATGCTAACAATTATTGTTTTTTCTATAATTAATATATGATGGAATAATACAATTAATCCATAATTTTCTAATACATTGCAGAGGGAAGAGCTTCAATGAAAAATTAAATTGCACAGTGATTCCTGTAGATCAGATCATCTGCTTGCTAACACAGCTATTCTGACTGTATGGATAGAGTTGGGTATTTTTACATAATTTAGATTTTAAAGCCTGTTCTGATGTAAAAGGTTGTGAAGAGAATGTTCACAGCATCTGAAATCTAGAACAGTTGAGTCAGAGAAAAGACTGGGAGCATTTTGAATCACTAAGTTGATGTGATCTCATAGTTAATAGTGTCTGTATGAGGTCACCTGCTTATTGTCAGCTGCAGAATCTGTCCCTTGTTCAGAGCCGATGAAAGTCAATGGGCATGTCCTCTGCCAGATGATTCATCCTGACTTCAGTGAAGCCATGGCAGTCGATACCAGATATATATCACTCCAGTGAAAATATTCCACTTTCTACTGCCGTAGGCTTTGGAACAACACCAGAGTTAAATAGTGAGCACATCATTACACTTGGAGCTAATATTAGAAAGAAATCTTATAATTAAATTAATGTATTTGATTATAGCAGCATTGGAATTCATTGTCAATACTGGCAATAAACCTCATTAGCACACATCTTACTTCACATTAATGGAGATGCTGGTTCCTTGCTGTTATTTGTAAGCTGTTGTTCTTTGATCTCCAGGTCAAAAATGCAGGGGGAAGAAAAGTGATTACCTGGTTTAAATATTGAAACATTAAGAACTGTTACTCATTTCAGCTAGGTAAGCTACAGTTATGAAATGAAGCTGAAATTCAGATTAGCTCCTTCAACTTACTTAAGAAAGCACGGCCCAAGTACAAATGAAAATCTAGAACGGCTTTTCCAGTGTAACTGATCTGCTGCTTTGCCATGATAGGGTTCTACTTCTCAGTCCTTTCATAGGAAGTAGAAATGCAGCCTACAGCTATCTGCAACAGAGTCAGTCACTTCAATTTAACTTTAAAAAAATCTGGCTGGCAGACAGGGAGCTGGTCTCCACAATGGTGATTTTATAACAAAACACAAGTGTCAGGTAAAATTATATTTGACAACTAGACTTCTACTACCTTATTCATTCAGTCAACGAAATAGAAATATTACCTACAGTCCCTTCATCATCTTATTCATCTGCAACACACAGTAATTTTTCATGTTTCATATAGTTTACAGCATTCTGCCACACACTGTGTTATTTCTGTACCTTTAATTTCAAAAATTCCATTAGGAAATGTTTGTTCCATGTTCTTTTTATTTCTTTGTTAAAGGGAATCTATTAAGATTATTGTAGCTATTATTCCAAACTATAACAATGCCATCTGACAGAACTAAAATCCTTGATTGATTCCCTCATCCCCTTAAAAACCTGCACCTGGGTGGTCAAGCTGCGCCTCATAAGCTCAGTCATAAGCAGACCCACAGCAGCTTCTAACAAATGAGATGCTTGCTTGCTTTGCAGAGCACCAAAGCATCCCACCAGAGACAACAGGATGTACAAAACTAATGAAAGCAAATGCGTTTAGCAGACAATATGTACATTCTCAACCCACAGTAGGTTTCATCTCACCAAATTAAGACATTTAAAATTGTACATTGAAATCTAAGATAGTGGTCTAGAGTCCCTTTATAGTTAGTAAAAAGAAACTGGCTTCTCACTAAAAAGAAATAAGCACGTCTGTCTCTAGACATCTCATCTTAAGAAATTTCTGAAAATCCCAGATAATTGCCCACAAAAGGTGTTTTGTATGGCTGGAGTAGAGGGACATTGTTTGGTGTCTTCAGTGAGCATAAGTCTGCAGTGACAGCTTAAGAGTAATCTATAATTCATCAGTAAGTTTGAGAAGAAATCAGGAGGAGGAATTTAATATACTGTTAGGGGAGAAAAACCTAAGATACAGGAAACACCAGTAGCAGGAACATCTAACTACCATGCTGGGGTAGAAATATAAAAGAAAAATAACCTGTAAAGTACAGGATTGTATTAGTTCTGCTGCTCAGGGAACAACAAACGTCAAAATGGACTCAACATAGATTCCCCCTACACTTTTGAATATTTGGCAGAATAGGTCCTTTACAGACTTCACAGAATAGAATTCTTTCAGTAGTGAGAATATAATACACCAATCTTTCAATACTTGGCACTGACTTTCATGAAACCAAGCTGTGTGAAGCTCTGCAGCAGTGCAGAATCAATCAATGGCAGAGCGCCTTAGTGAAGAAAACAGACACGGCTGCCCCTACTGACACTCTCAGCTTTTTCCACCACCATTCCAGTTCTCATCATCCTCACAGCATGCATGTTGGGTCACATGCTGCTGGGTCACCTCTGCTGGGTTAACAAGCTCTCTTTACCTCTCTCCCATCTGTTATACACTCTCGAAGGAATGAGTCAGAGGAACTGACAGACCAATGACCTGGTCAACAACTGAAAGAACAACCACAGTTTTCACAAGAGGAACTTTTCAAAGCAGCAATAAAGAAGAAACAGCAAAAAAGACCTTCATGGCCTAGCTCCGTATACGCTAGCAAACATAGCTCAAATTAAAAATAAATAATAAAAGCTGTATATGTCTGGGGAACAGCAACTTGAGCACAACTCCCATCCCCCCGTGCCACTCAGAGGGAGGAATTAGAAAAGTCAGGAGTGAATTCGAGCCCAGGAAGAAGGGAGGAGAGGGAGGAAGGTGTTTTAAGATCTTTTTCTTCTCATTAGCCCAGTGTGACTTGATTTGCAATAAATTAATTTCCTCAAGTCGAGTCTGTCTCCCCATGATAGTAATTGCTGAGTGATCTCCCTGTCCTTATCTTGAGCCATGAGCCTTTTATCGTATTTACTTTCCCTGTCCTGTTGAGGAGGGGGAGTGATAGAGCGGCTTTGATGGGCACTTGGTGTCCAGCCAAGGTCAAACCACCACACTTATCATTTACCCCAAAGTGCTATTTACCTCAAAGTGCATACCTTATGGGAGCCCTTTCACGACAAAAGTTATAATCTGGCTCCTTATACATCAGGTATTTTGGACAGTTCTCATCTCTGCAAGCATTTTACAATGGCCAACTTTTGGATTAAGATATGAGCAGAATAGCACAAAATATCTGCTCTGTAAACCACAAATGCCCATCCACCTGCCAGAGGAATACATGAATGGAAAGTATTTGAGCTACTTGAACTCCTAACTGCTCAGAACAGGCTACAACAGCAGAAAAATTATCCCCTACCAGCATTAGTAAGTTCCCCATTCTCCTCTTTTTTATCTTAAAATCATCTGTAGAAGTTGATTACAGGGCTTTACCATCTCATCTAAGCTCTCCGACATTTTCCAGGTGCTATTGTGTGATACTTTCAAGAGGCCTTGTACAGTCCTCCAAGTCTTCCCCAAGGAATTTACGTAATATCAATGTCCCCAGAAAGATGTATATACCAGGATGCTGCGTCTGGATCTTGCTGGGTGTATAATTCCACTAGACACTACCAAAGGTTGTCACACGCACCACCCTGGCCAATATCTAGGAAGAAAAGTAGTAAGACACAATCTGAAGAAGACAAACATATAAACCCTCAATGTTAGAATAAGAAATAAGCCTTTGACTCTAAGGTGCACCTAGTACATCGTGGTTGCTGTAACCCATCCTGGAGCAAGTGAATGAACCTGTGGCAGCCATCCATAGCTCAGTCTTCTCCCAGGCATTAGCAGATGGTGCGACTATACATGTATGCAAAGGCAAGGGAGGACAAGTGGCAGTGCTGGACTCTAACATCTGCATACATACACAGTGTTCTTACCTACTCCCTATATACACATTTCTGTTTGGGCCATGAAGTGTGCACCTGGAGAACAAGTTAGAGCAAGGTATATCCTAGCGAGGCTTGTGTAGTTGAGATGTCAAGGGCTGTGGGATAGCTCTCCTGCCATGGTGTGTACTGTACTGTTTTTCAATATAGACATATCATAAATGTCCTGACATACTATCAATTTAGGGATGAGCTGGTGGGTCCACTTGATCTGACAACTGCAAAGCACTCTTCAGAATAATTACCAAACACAGTTATCACAGTAGTCTCATCTTACCATGGGAGCATTCCTGTTCCTATCAGTTTCACAACGCTTTTCTGTAGTTTCTACATAAGTCATGTCCCTTGTTTAATTCACTGCTACCTCCAGAAATCTCTATCATAAACTTGGCAGATTAGCTTTATTTCTATCTGCCTTCTCTCCTATATTTCATGGCCGGTGCCTTTTTTTCTCTTTTTCTCAATCTAAAACATTTTCCTCTTATTTTTCTCTTTCACCACTCCCTGAGCCAAATGCCTTGAGGAACTA
Organism: Buceros rhinoceros silvestris; assembly: GCF_000710305.1. NCBI lineage: Eukaryota > Metazoa > Chordata > Aves > Bucerotiformes > Bucerotidae > Buceros > Buceros rhinoceros. Next base: position 4,605 of record NW_010421622.1, on the reverse strand, counting down.
ATATGGCATTAGCAGGATATCACTCAGTTTACAGGTTTGTTATGTTCTATATCTTTCTCCACCTTTGTATTTGTTTCATTGTTTAAATCATAGAATCATAGCATCATTTAGGTTGGAAAAGGCCTTGCAGGTCATGGAGACCAACTGTAAACCTAACACTGCCAAGTCCACCATGATACACTCTTGGAATAGGAACTCCCCTAATTTTATCTGTGCTTTGCTGGAGCCCTGTTCTCCATTTGCCTTTCTGGTAAAATTTTATGAACAGTAAATAACATTATTGGGAAGTTTAGGTCTAAAGAAAATATAGAAAAGCCTACCAGCTAATGAAAAATCTAAGTAGAGTTTTCTAATCTACTACTGACCTCTGTGTGACTAAGCTACAAATGCTGGGAAAGTACCCATTTCTCAGACTCTGGCTAGCCACACACAGAAAACTGTTACTCTCAAGACTGACAGCAGTGGCATTACAGAAAGCCAAAGGAGCTCAGTGTTCTACCATATGGCAGGTATTCTACCATCTTAGGAGAGTCAGGTGTGAGACTATGAAAATGAGGAAAACAGCATTTAAATTTACCCAATATTTAGTAAGTTATTAGTGAAAGAAATGGTTGCATTGAGTTGTGGGGCTTTAGGAGGGCAGGTCAGACAGTGAGTTCAGAAAAAGGAGAAGCATATTGGTTGAATCAACTTCAGCAGAACTTTGCTGACACAAAGGAAATTACCATGATCAAGACAGAAGTTTGAAATACCAGTTAAAGGACAGACGTGACATGAGTTCATTAAGTCATCTGATTTCAAAAATGGTCTACTCTGTTTCTGGCAAGGAATCAACAGTGCTGCTAGGGTTGCAAGCTATTAAATGATTTGTAGCCAGATGTCTTCAGTGGAAGGAAGTAGGAAAACGACAAGTTCTCCCATCATCATTTATGTTTAATCTGAATTTTTCATGCAGCTACTGGTTGCATGCCAGAAGGAATTTTGTAACCAGTAGAAGCTACAAGGAACAAAACTCAGCCTAGATAGTTCACCATAAATATGGATAATCTACAGAATTTCATCCTCACAATGTTACAGTGATTTTTTCCCAAACAAAATATATGAACAGAGCCCATTTGAAACCTAGAGCAAAATTATCATGCAAAGCTAGATTGTTCTGTCTGGGGGATAGGGAGGTGCTGATTTTGCTTTATTTGAAATCAAGATATCTACCTGGATATCTTGATATGAAGTGTGAATGATACATAATCTAAAACCTATAGGAAACCTACTTCAGTATTTATTTTACATTGACTCTGTTTAACACTTACAAATAACTGTGGCAGTACAAAACACCCTGCTTGTTTGATGCAAAAGACAGGGCCTGCAGCAGCCCTGATAAGCATGTGAAATCACCCACCCCCTGTCCTGGAGCCTGTGCACCCAGCCTGCACAAAAGAAGGGGCTTTGTCCCTCGGGGATATGGCGCCTACAAGTCTGAGCTCCGTTGGAACTGCATCCTGTCTTGTTTCCTGGTAATGACTACAATACACATCTTGATCGGGTATAAAAGGGGGTCTTGTCGGAGAGACATAGAGAGTTTTTTTCCTGGCTCTCCGTGGAGTGCGAGCTAAGGCAGAGGAATCTCTCCCTGACTGAGGATTTTCCTGAGACACTTCTCTTCTCCGGGGCTGGGACGCTGGCTGGGTGTATTGGTAAGATATTTCCTTTCTGTATTATTAAGCGAGAGATTCTCCTATTATATAGTGGAGGGTGTGTCTTTGTGGATACGTCTCACCCAGGTTTTCGGTAAGCAGTTCTCAGTTTGTATTGCTAAGGGGGAGGCATTTGGATTTCAATTGGGGCTGGTGTGCCGTGTGAAATCTACCTTTCCTTAGTGTAAGCCTCTTGGTTTGTGTAAGTGACTGTGCTGTGTAAAAATCCCTGAACCGACATCCCTGAACCTGTTAGGGGCACAAATAAACCCGTTTTGCTTTTAATTTACAACTGCATTCTGTCTTGCGGGTGTTTTCGTGACAATAACGAAATTATGTGCTGTCGTAAAGTGTTCCAGTGCGAGATGACCTAGCTATAAATCAATCATAAAATGACATAATATGACACAGGTGCCAGATAAACACATATTTTTAGCAGTTCACAAGCAAGTCATTTCTTTCTTAGAAGTGAACTACTTTTAATTTTAATACCCTTAGAAAGTATATAACTTTCTGTAGTACATAACTTTTCCAAAGATAAACAAGTGCAAACTAAAGCTAGTCAAAGTGTTATGGAAATTATTATTCTGGAAAATCAAAGCATTTCCTAGAAATTAATTCTTTTTTCAGCACTTCTGATAGGAAAGAATTAAAAGATTTCTTCTTTTGCTTGTTTGTTTCATCCTGCTTTTCTAAGATATTGTAGGTAACTGTACAAGAAAAAATATAAGGCATCATAAAAACATTAATAAAGTGATATTATAAAATTGTTTTGAAATATTTTGTCCTCCTTAGTATGAAGTTCCTTGAAAATCCTCAAATTCCACTAGAAATACACAATTCTTTACTTCTTCTATGTAGACTACCTAAACACCTAGCTATCTGCTTTGTTGCGATTGAATGTTTCCCAGATATGTCCTTATTTACACGATGAGTTAAGAGCCTTAATCTGGACAGGAATTAGCTAAATGGCATCCTTTGATGTAAATTCAAAGAAACTGTTTGCATAGCAATGAAATCAAGCAATCAGAATGCCTCACCTGGTCACATACACTGTTGCAAGCTTTGCCATGGGACAGGTTGATCACATAATTCTTTATTGCTTTACAGCAACATTTTCTCACTACTGTAGTGAAACATTTTGATCACTACACTTAACAGAGTGAAAAATAGTATTAGGGTCAAGAACAGCTCTTTTTATTATTATTATTTTATTTTTCTTTCCCCAGCTCTACCTCTCTATCAGCAATGCACTTAGAACTTGTTCCAATGTCCAAAGTCAGTCAAAGAGGTTATACAGATTTGAGTGCTTTTGTGGGATTGTTCTTAGAAGATGCTTTAAAGCTTATCTTGTAGGATTAGTGTCTGACAAAAGAGACCTACTAATAGGGTGTTTTTACATTACTTTTTAAAATGTATTTGATTGGAATGTTTAAATATTTTCTATTGTGGAAATAGTCTATTAACACTGGCAAATGTACAGAAAGCATGAAATCTATAAATTTAACCTAATTATCATCTAGCTTTATCATAGAAACATTGAATGGTTTGGGTTGGAATGGACACTCAAATGTCATATAGTCCAAATCCCAGAGGATTTGTCCCAAGGGACAGCTTCAACTAGGTCAGGTTGTTCAGAGCCCCACCTAACCTGACTTTGAATGTTTTCAGGGAGGGGGTATCTACCACCTCTCTGGGCAACATGTTCCAGTGTTTCACCACCCTCATTGTAAAAAATTTCTTCCTTATATCTAGTCTAAATCAACCCTCTGTCCTGTCATGTCCATCCCCCCTTGTCATGTCACAATAGGCCCTACTAAAAAATTTGTCTGCCTCTGTTTGATAGCCCCCTTTAAGTACTGAAATACTGCAACAAAGTCTCACTGGAGCCTTCTCTTCTCCAGGCTGAACAATCCCAACTCTGACAGCCTGTCCTCATAACAGAGTTGTTCCATCCCTCTGATCATTTTTGCGGCCCTGCTCTGGACCCACTCCAACAGGTCTGTATCTTCCTTGTGCTGAGAACACCAGAGCTGAACATAATACTCCAGGTGGGTTCTCACCAGAGTAGAGTACAGAGGGGGAAATCGTCTCCCTTGACCTGCTGGCCGCACTTCTTTTGATGCAGACCTGGATATGGATGGCTTTCTGGGCTGCAAGGACACATTGTCAGCTCACATCCAGCTTTTTATCCAAGTCCTTCTCCACAGGTCTTTTCTCAATGCCTTCATCCCCTAGTCTGTTTTTGATACTGGGAGTTATCGCTTTGTATATGAAATAACATAGCACCACTGTGGATATTAGAATATGCGTGAATACCAAATATCCCTCTGATTTAGCCCAGAAGATATTTCAATAGAAGATGCTCTTGAAAGCTTTCTGATTTAACATGAGATCAGTGCCAGAACTTGTTTTTTTTTCTGTTAATGTGTATATGCCATGTTCGGTAGTTGAAAGGAGTATGTGAAGAAGCAGCATGGTTATAATCACTGATGAATGCAAGATGCCTGAGGCGAATAAGAGCTTTGGTGCATGTTCTTTAGTGATATGTCAAAGAAGTGTTAAAAAGTGCCTGAAGGTGGACCCGAAGGAGGCAGGAAGCAGAAGAGAATGCTAGGTATGAGAACTTGCACTCAAATACACAACCAATACCATCCATGAGGAAAACTTAACTAGTAAGCTACTTTTTAATTACACTTAGCAATCAAATGTCTTTCTACATTAATTCAAACATGGTAAGTCTTGATTTATCAGTATCATAATTAGGTAGAACAATCCAACCATTGAAATGCAACATGTGCCCACTTACACAGAAATAAGAAAAAAAAAATCAAGCCTGCAAATGTCATTCTAATTAGCACGTGTGAGTGCATGATTACAGCATGTTACGGGTTGAGGGTCCGAGGTATCC
>NW_010421621.1:48390-49148 GCF_000710305.1 Buceros rhinoceros silvestris | reverse complement strand
TTTTCTTCTTTGCCACCCAAAGACACACAGCTTTTCCAGGCAGCAAAAACTTACACACAGAAGAACGTGTTATTTTGAAATTCATTTTTGCTTGTTCAAGAAGAAATTTCCACAGTCTGAAGAACGAACAGACAAGGAACGATTTTCGTGTCAATCTTTAATACAGAGCAAGGCGTTGCGTTTATTCGAACAAATATGGTGAGTGAATTACTTTTTTTTCCTGGGTGTGTGATGAAATCTGTTGCATGCCCATTTTTTTATTTCTATATTGCTATTTCACTTTTTTCAGTCAGATGGAAGGCAGAGTGTGGCATGTTGTAACCTGGTCTCCTTCTCTTGCAGAGCAGCACAGCGAGTCAAACCTTGAGGGACCTGGAACAGCGGCGGTGCTGGCATACCCCCAGAACTGTAAACCCACCTTCACAGAGGGCCTCAAGTGTAGGTCTGTCTTGGAGGGGGACCCTGCACTCTTCCAGTGCAAGCTGGTGGCATGCCCGCCACCCCACATGGCCTGGTTTCACAACAATCGGCCGGTCCGCCAGGACAGCCGCAAAGTGATCCGCAGCGAGAGTGAGGAGCACACACACTGTGCCAGCCTGGAGGTGATGAATGTGCAGGAGCACGATGCTGGCAGCTACAGGATATTTGCAATTAACAGTGAGGGCTCAGCTGAGTCCACTGCCTCACTGCTGGTGGCACGCAGTGGGGAGAGGCAGGACTTGGGGATTGTATGGAAAGCGGAGCGGATGGGGGAGAGA
>NW_010421621.1:22863-48149 GCF_000710305.1 Buceros rhinoceros silvestris | reverse complement strand
CCGTTTCCAGAGGCTGCCACTGGTGGGGCCTCACCGTCCAGGCCAGGCATGTGGCAGGGAGCACAGTGACACAATGGTGGATGCTAAGGAGCTGCTGGATGAGGAGATCCGTTGGAAGTTGCAGCGACTGCGGGAGGCAAAGAGAGCAGTGCTGAAAAAGAAGCAGGAATCCCTCATGCCCATGGACCAGGGTGGCCCCCTTGGCAAGTCCAGGCCACCTGAGGCATCTGCCATGATAGATGACTCACAGCCCCTCACGGTGCGGGTAGTGAAGGGTTACTGCAGGCCCAAGGCTGCAGTGGAAAAGTGGCAGATGCCAGGTGGTCTCCTGGAGGCCTGCCCACCCCTCTTTGTTCAGGAGGTCAAGCCCCAAGAGGCTGTTGAGGGGCACAGATGCACCTTCTCCTGCCTCTTCCATGGCCGCCCACAGCCCACAGTCACTTGGTATAACAACAACAAACCCGTGGGGCATATCCGGGGCACTGCTGTTCACACCACAGAGTGCTGCTCTACGCTGACCTTCCCATCCCTGCTCCCGCAGCATAGTGGCACCGTCACCTGTGTGATCTTTAACCCTTTGGGCACAGTCAGCAGCTCAGCTGCACTCCACGTGAGGCAGCGGATGCCAGCCTATGAGCTATGCTGTCACAGTTTACTTTTATCTGGGGAGTCACTTCCTACACTAGCAAGTTTGACAATATTGACAACAACAAGCAGAACATTTCCAGTGTTAGGTGAGGCCTTAGATAATACATGAGAAAAGCAAACACAGAATTTACCTTTTCTGCCAAGGACAAGACGGTGGAAGCCTGAATTATGGCCACAAAGACGGAGGAGGAAGAAGAATGGAAGAAAGAGGAGGAGGAAGAGGAGGAGAAGGTTAAGAAGGAAGAAGGGGAGAAAGAGGAGGAGGAGGAGGAGGAGGAGGGGGTGGAGAAGAGTGAGAATGAGGAAGAAGTTGCCCTGCCCTTTGCAGCAGAGCAGGAACTGTTGCTGCCTGTAGAAATCAAAATCACTTCCCCCACTCCAACACCAGAACAAGACATAGAGATGGGGGAGACCACGCAGCCCTCTGTAGACCAGGCTGTTCCCACCATAAAGCACAAGTTCAAGTTTTCATTTGATGCAGGAAATGAGCCACCACAAATTACAGCTGAAGTCCCAGCACACATTCATTGCCATGAAGGGGAGGCAGTGGTGTTGGAGTGTGCTGTGTCTGGGCAGCCCCCACCAGCTGTGGTCTGGTCCTTGAATGGCCAGAGTCTCTCTGCCAGTGAGAGGCTGAGGTTTGAGGAAGGCAAGAATGGCATCTACCGCTTACACATCCAAAGGGCCTCTCTCACAGATGCTGGGCTGTATTGTTGTGTGGCCAAGAATGTGGCTGGAACAGCACAGACTGCCTCTGAGCTGACAGTGCAGCCCAGTGCGCCTAGGTTGTATAGCAAGGGTGGAGGCACAGCTGAACTGCCTTCCATGGACCGTGTTCTTAACCTTCAAGGACTCAGCACGCTGGGGAAGGCTGAAGAGGAACAGACTGCATGTTCCAAGGAAAAGGAAGCCCACCTACACTGGTCCCTAAGGATGTCTCCATCTCCTTGTGAGCAGTTGGAAGAGGAATGTGAGAAAACTCCTCTCTTCAAGGAAAGTGAGATGGAGGAAACAATGGTGCTGGATATAACGGAAGTTTATGCAAAGCAAGAAACAGGTAATACAGAAGAAAGTGAGAGAGATACAGATGGTATTTCTGAGATGAGGCAGCACAGAGGAAAAGCTTCCTCTGAGGAACACGGCTTTGGAATTGATGCCACTGAGCTTCACCCCAGCATGTCCAAGGAAGAGCATGAACTGGTGGCCAAGGACTCGGGTCACTTTTCAGAGGAGCTGGAGTCTGAAGGAGACAAAGTGGTAACACATACAGATACTTCATCCTGGGACATCTTGAAGTCACCATTTATGAAAGTGAAAGGGCAAACACATGCCTCTGAGCAGTCTGCTCTGGCAAGGGAGTGTGAGGATTCACAGTTTTTCATTCCTGTTTCACCTGTGGTGCAAGAAGGGAGTGATGTCTACATGGAGGAGAGCGATGTTCCTGCCTGGGAGGCAAAGTCTCCTGATGTGCCTCTTGTAGAAGAGCCAAGTGTGCCCCACTTGGAGGACAATATTGCAAGCATGCCCTCAAAGGAGCAGTTTGGCTTTTATGATTTCTATACAGAAGAACAGCAGGAGGAACAGGCAAAGGAGCAAGAAAGATCAATTAATGTTGAACAGGACATTGAGGTTGATGATCATGTTTATAAAGAAGAATTGACTGATGCCGGGGATGCAGCACACTGGGAAATGCATAATGATGGACAAATGCTGCAAGAAATGGAGTCTGATGCAGGCAACTCTTTGTTGGATCTAATCCTCCCTCCTCCTGGCATAGAAAACTTGAGTCAGGATTTTAGTGAGGAAGCTGAGGTTTACCTAGAAGAAGAACATTTCAAAAAGCAGCTGTTGCCATCTGAGACTGATGAGACCAATATCACATTTGATCTGAAGGATTTTGTGGAGTCTCTTCCAGCTGCAAAGACTGCGGACACAGAACAGGCACAAACCCCCACAGCTCTGGAGGGTGTGGAGGTAGGAGTGACTGGGCTCATCTCCCCTGTACACCAACATGATGTGCTTGTGGAAGAGATGTATCTGAGTGTGGAGCTGCATCAGAGCCATGGGATGCAGCAGGGGGAGGTCGGTGCCCAGAAAGAGGCACAGCCTAGCGAAATCAGAAGAGCTGATTTGCAAGTCTCTGATGGGGACCTTGGCAGCATCATGATACCCAATGAAGAGGGATCTTCTGCTGAAGAAATTAATGAGTCAGAGATGAGTGTATGTGTGGAGGATTCACTTGAGGGACAAATCCAGAGTCTTCTGGTGGAGTCCACAGCAGATTTTCAAAGAGAAGGGCAGGAAACACATGTGCAGGAGAGTGGGGTACAACTGGAGACCACAGAATCCCAGAGTGACAGCTTCATCACTGACTTGAAAAAAGCTGCACGTGAAAAGAAACCCCAGCCTGGGCATCAGGCTGAGGAGGAAGGAAGTTCTGGTGTAGAAAAAGTCTTTGAGATGGGAATGAGCAGCTCTACCTGTGAGGAGATGCTCAGGGACACCCAACAGGAACCAAACAAAACCAAGGGCTTCTCTTTTGGGCATCTCCTACGTGGTTTAATAATGGATGATCCTGTGGCACGGAAGGACGAGAGGAAGGAGTCTTGGGGCAAGAAGAGGACTTCCACTGAGGAAGCCTCTAAGAATAACCTGGATGGAGAAGGAAAGCAGGAGGATATTTCTGCAGGTTCAGAGCCCAGTGCTGTTCAAGCCTCAGAGCTAGAGCCTGACTTGTCCCTAACCAAATATTTAAGGTCAACTGGGGTGCAAATAGCTCCAGATCTCAAAGGGACAGTTCAGAAGGAACCACGAGAGACCATCACTTCACTGGAGGTGGAGGAAGTTACCTTCAGCATGGTTTACGACTATTACAACAACAAGCAAGATCTTGCCCGACCCTTCTCTCCTGAATCAGAAATGTCTATAGAGCTGGAGAGTTGCAGTGGAGAGGAGTCACCTGATTCGGACCGCTTCTACACACCTCCCTCCTCAGTGGAGATCTTTGAAACTGCTTCATCAGCATCCTACCACACACCGCTCAGCACACCTGAGCGCTACTCCACACCATCTGAGGGCTCAGGATCCAGCACACCCCCCGAGCGCTACTCCACACCATCCGAAGGCTCAGGGTACAGCACACCACCCGAGCGCTACTCCACACCATCCGAAGGCTCAGGGTACAGCACACCACCCGAGCGCTACTCCACACCGTCGGAGGGCTCAGGATATAGCATGCCGCCTGAGCACTACTTCACACCATCCGAAGGCTCAGTGTACAGCACACCATCTGAGCGCTACTCCACACCCTCTGAGGGATCAAAATGCAACACACCCTCAGAGCACTACTTCACGCCTTTTGAGGCACCCTGCTCTGCATCAGGGGACAGCACACCACCAGAGCGCTACCGAACACCCATTGGGGAGTATATGGATGCCCCGATCACATTCCCTGTCTGTGAGAAAAGACAGCAGCCTCCAGACCAGCCACAGGCTGAGGTGTTTAGGACCCCCTGTGAAGCCCTGGAGCCTACAGGCAGGGAAATGCCACCTGCATTCCTCAAGGCATTGAGCAGTAGGAGGCTGTATGAGGGCAGCATGCTGAGTTTTATGGCCAAGGCGGTGGGTGTGCCCAAGCCAGAGGTAAAGTGGTATCACAATAAATCTCTGTTGGACCTGGATGATAGAGTGCAGATAGAGAAGGATGGGGACAAATGTGTGCTGAAGATCACTAACATCCAGAAAGCTGATGGAGGAGAGTATCTGTGCCATGCAGTGAACATTGTTGGAGAAGCTAAAAGTATTGCGCAAGTGGAAGTTTTTTCTGAAGACGCGCGGTCACTAGCACTGCCACCCCCTGTCACTCACCAGCATGTTATACACTTTGACCTGGAGCAAAACACATCTTCAAGGTCACCTTCACCACAGGAAATCCTTCTGGAAGTGGAGCTGGATGAAAATGAGGTGAAGGAGTTTGAGAAGCAGGTCAAAATTATAACAAGTCCTGAGTTTAGCCCAGATAAGAAGAGCATGGTAGTTTCCCTGGATGTCCTTCCACTTGCCTTGTTGGAGCAAGCTGCAGGCTTGGCTGCAGAGGAGAATGAGGATGTAAAAATCGATTTCCAAGTAACTGAAATGCCCCCCCGCTTTGCTGTGCCCATTGCAGACATTGAGGTGACAGAAGGCTTGGAGGCAATGTTCGAGTGTGTAGTAACCGGTACTCCTGTCCCAGCAGTGAAGTGGTTCAGAGGTGACACCTGTGTAACACCTGCCGCAGAGAAGTATGTCGTGAGTCAGAAGGAGGGGCTTCACAGTCTGAAGGTCCAAAACGTATGTCCTTCTGATCAAGGCTGGTATCATTGTCGGGCAACCAACAGGCTGGGAGAAGCAATGGTCAAAGGCTCCCTCATAGTCATAGCTCAGCAAGGACCAAGTGCTAAGGCAAGCAGCGAGGCAGTCACAGGCAGTGAACAGACATGTGACTTGCTTTTGAGTAAGACTGTGAGTCTAGGTGACCAGTCAGAAATAGACCTGGAGTTTGAGCCACCCATAGACAACTCGGAGAAAGCAATCCGACTACTTGCGGTGACTCAACAAGAGGAGCAGGTAGAAGTGGTGGAGTGTGTCAGCAATAGTTATGATGTGCTCACAGAACCATCCCAAGAGGAACAGGTTGAATTTAGCTCAGAGGACTTGGACAGCTTTGAGTTCCAGGACACAGAAACCCCTCCCAGATTTTTGACATTCATTTCTGACTACAGTACATTTGTAGGTGCCTCAGTATGCTTCCAGTGTCTCGTGACTGGTTCTCCCCCTCCAAGTGTCTGCTGGTACAAGGATGGAGTGTTGTTGGAAGGGGACAGGTACTGCGCACAGGAAGAGCATAGGGGCTCTCATAGCCTTACTATTGATAACTTGATGCAAAGTGACAGTGGGCAGTACAAATGTATAGCTACTAACAGGGCAGGAACTGCTGAGACTTGTGCTGTGTTAACATTATACTAAATTTCTGTAATTTATTTCAGAGTCTCTTTTGAAACACCTGATGTTTTTATGCTGTTATTCACTGCAGGTAAAAATGCAGAACTCGTTTTAGGGGCATTGCTTTTCATCTCTTCAGGGATGAACACCATTCTATGTGGGCATATTTCTGTCTTACTTAAACTTGCCTTCATTGGGGAATTTAAGTGAGATTTAATCTGTGCATAGGTTTTGTGCACACTTTCTGCACCAAGGTATATTTCAGGCTCCTTCCAAGCTCCTTATTCTTGTAAAGATCTTTTAACTGACACTCATGTATGTAGGATTAATTTTTTCATATATTGTACATATTCCTGTGTTTCTGAGACATTGTTTTATGTAGGCTAGAAATTACTTGAAAATGTAGAAATCACTTTTTTTTCTTGTAACCTAAAGGTATGGAATACTAACTTACGCTTGTTTAGTTTGGATGTCGTTCTGTGAAAGAACTCCTTAAACCGGTATTCCCCCTTCTCACCATGTTGTGTCAGAACATGTGAGTCTCACTGATTCAAATCCTGTGTTTACAGTTTCTATCACTGCAAAATTCTTACATCCATGGGCCTCATTCTACTGACTCATGGATTTACATGGCTTTTTTTTAAGTCAATGGAATCATGCAGTTGCAAAGAAAAGCAACACAATGGAAAGAAAATGGAAGTTTTGCATTAGTAGAGACTAGACAGGATTTTTTCTCTATTACCAAGTAATAAACATGAAAACATATTTTGTACTGTATCTTTAGAAGTTAAAGGAGAGGGAGCATAATAAACCAATATTGTAACTGTAAATTCATTTAAATAATTTTGGTTGTCCCCATATTCCAGTGTCACTCATAAAAAATATATAGTAGTAAAAAAGCGTGAGATTTTTCTGCACTATTCTTGTTTCACATTAAAACTAAGTCTCTACATATTCCTTTTTTCTTTTTTAATTAGTAACAGTTAAGTGTGCTATGTGTCAAGATGGCCAGAAATAAGTAGAATACATTCAATTGTTATCTGTGGCATTTTCTCAGCAGAAGAGATTTTTACATTAATGTTCTCAATGTGAGTATAAAGTTTTGTATTTAAAATAACGCTAATTTTTAGGAGGAGTCAGCATTAGCTGACGTAAATCAGAACTAAATCTATGCTACAGAAACAATAATAAAGTGATTAAGAATATAGATTTAAAAGTATGAAAGTTATTAATTAATGTTTATCGGAAGTTAAATACTCTAATGCATGTGCCAACTTTCCAGTCACCTATATGCCAAGGTGAAACCTTCAGTTCAACAACCCTAAGCAAAGATTATTTTTACTTTGATTACCTGTTCATGAGGTTCTTCTGGTTATTTACAAATTGCTGTCACTTGCCTTGCAGACTGCTTTAAAGAGCATGGTGATTTTAAGTATAAAAAACCTGTTCCTGTAGTACATTCAAGTTACGTTCATGCATGTTCTTATTTCTGAGTTTGATGTGTCTTCACACTGAGGTCAGCATGCCTCAAAAACTCAGTAATCTTTTAAGATTATGCCATTGCTTACGTGGGATAGTAATTTTTGATCAAAAGATTCACTTTGCCCAGTTGTGTTGCCTGATATAAACTTAAAGCTAGGAGTGGCACATTCTAATGACCTGGTACATGGGGAAAATGACTGGAGTGGTTAGACTAATACCAATGTGTCACTTCAGTTTCTTGCCAGTCATGAGCCCATGATAAATATTTAAGATTTTATGTTGTTAAGAAGCAGAGATAATTATGATTTCTCATAGGTAATGGTGGTAGGAAAGTGAAGCATGAGTGTCTGACCTAACATTGTGCTGAGAAAAAATCGCTTCATGACCTGTCCTTAATCCATTCCTTGAGCAGATGTGTAGCACTAACTGATTCATTAAACAGCAGAGGTCCCCAGGGAAGTTGGCATGAATTATCTGATGTTATATGTCAGCTGTGTCATAAGGGGTCTTTAAGGGCCAAAGCCAAAGAAGTCAGAGGTTCTTTGGTTAGGTCCTTAGCAGTTATGATGTGTGTTTTATTTGCACATAAATGACCTGAAATTTTTAGTAGAAATAGGCCCAAAGGAGCCAGGAGCCAAACAGGTCCAAGGTCATGTTCACTTCTGAAATACATGGCTGAGCATCTTTATTTCTTCCTGTGTAGTAGTGTTTGTGGTCTGTATAAGTTTAAAAGTCTTGTTTTAAGTTTCATACATCAGCCAGGAGCACTATTATGTGCCTACAGAGAGACAAAATCTCACCTAAGCTACAATGATATAAATATGGAGCAATTCTAGTTTTGAATAAATTTACTCTGGGGCAACTGGTATAGCTTAGAGCCATGATTCACCATGTCTCTTCAAAATGTTGTGCTTTCATAGGAATTACAGAACAAAACTTCGTTGTCAGGTTTAATGTCTTCATTTCTACAAACCAAGTATCTTAAAAATAGGATGAATTGTTTGTCATCTATATGTATTGAATGTTAACATGTATGGTTAATTTGTGAAATAAATATGTAATGATTTAAGTCCGTCGATTCTTGTACTTTATTCATTTCACAGATATAGCTAAAACACACACACAAAAAAGTATGTCTAGTTTTTCATCATAGGTATTTAGGAACACCAGAAAGCGTATTAATTTTTGCCATACTCCTGTATATAAAGCATTCTTATGTGTGTTAGCACAGGTTTCATTCTGCAGTTCTTATACTTCATTATGTGCCCAATTCTGCCACTCATTCTCAAATTTACTAGCACATGGCTGGTAGGTACTGAAGGCCTGTAATTTTTTAATTATTTTTTCATCTCCTCTCTGCAGTTAGTCACTGTATGCACTGTGCTATGTCATACATGTTATGATATTTGTGGCAAGATTAAAATTGCTAAAACCAATGAGAACGAATTGGGCCTCGCATAACTCTGTTCTTTATTGTTGTTACTAGAGTGCAGCAAAAAATATTATCTCACTATGAGTTTTGCAATTTAAGGCAATGTAGTTGAGAAACTTGTCAAGGTTCACCATTAGAGTGCCTGCAGACATTTACTCACTCACACTTCTTTTGTTCTTTTATAACAATTCTCATATCTCTTCAGTGTCAAATTCTATAGGCCTTAGCTGAGCAAACTTGAATCAGTGAGGATAACAGGATTTGATTTCCTAAGATTTTCTTTGCACCATGCTTTTCATGGATGGTTTTTTCTTTCCTGGAAGTCTCAGATTTCATTGATGTTTCTAGTGTCAGCTGTCTGCACAGAATGACATGTTCTTGACTTCTGCTTCCTCTCATTTTTAAACCACCATTAGAACAAAGTGGTCTAACACATAAATGTCTAAATTCATGAAAGCAAGAAAAAGTGCTCTGCCCTCTTTTTCTCTGCTGTTGTGGGAGTTATAATACGCAATATTTTGACAGGGATGAGTTTAAAAGCAAAGATTTAAATCAATGATGTTAAATCAAGGGTACAAACTCGTGATTTTAGTAATAATGCTGTTGGAAGCATAGGTCTAATGTCAAAAACAGGACGAAGCTGGTAAGGAAGAGGTAATAGCTTTCTGTGTTAGTCAAAAGATAAAGGTGAACGGGTTGAACTAATTATACCAGCAAAAAGGTTGTTGCACTGAAAAGTTTGGGTTTAAGTCTGGCATTCTGCTTTTTTCTTTATTTTTTTGTCAGTTAAACCAGGGTCTTAGCACTGCTCTGCTGTACTTGTTTTCTATGAGTGTACATACGAATACGTATGGTGCATGCCACTTCAATGGTATTTGTTAAACACAGCAATGTTATTTGACTGTTACTTGTCGTATATACCCTGAGGGTATGCCTAATGCATACTGTGATGTCAGGTTTAAAGAGACACCCATGCTGATCCAGCTGGGAAGTTCATAGGCAACCTGACAGCTCAGCATGTCTTGCTGATTTTGGCAAGTGTGTGTTTAACAACAAGAGACCATCGTGTTCATTGTCAGCTCCTGTACAGTATTAAGAAAGCCTCCATATATAAAAAAAAATAGTTGCACTAGCACTGTTTATTGTTATCTACAAGTGTTCTCGTAGACATTCTAGTAAAACTAATCAATTTTTTTCCATACAGACATCTCTAGCTCTCTTATTATGTCTTCTGAGGAAGAAAGAAGCGAAGGCTACAGCAGCGGCCTTCAGTTGCCTGATAGAGAGAAAACACTTGAATTTGAGCCTGAAAAAACAGTTTATTCCAGCAAAGCAAAGATGAAAGTGGAGGAGGGGGGTAAAGCCCCTGTTTTCCTCAAACAGGTCTCATATGTTGAAGTCTGTCAGGGAGATGTCGCTAGGCTCTCTGTTACTGTTACTGGTAGCCCCCCACCCAAAATCCAGTGGTTTTTCAATGGCATGAAGCTTACCCCATCCACGGACTGTAAGTTAGTGTTTGCTGGCAATGACCACAGCCTCATCCTTCCATATGCGGCTGTGCAGGATGAGGGTGAGTACACATGTGTGGCCAGCAACGTACATGGTGAGACCACATGCAGCGCCCACCTCCATGTGCAGCAGCGGATTACAGGGGTCCCTTGCTTTACCAGGAAGCCAGACAGCTTGCAGTGTGCAGTGGGCTTCACCGCAGTCTTTGAATACACCGTGGCTGGGGAGCCGTGCCCCGATGTGCAGTGGTTCAAGGGAAGTGAGCAGCTTTTCTCCGATGCACGTTGTTCTGTTGCTCACCATCCTGATGGGTCAGGCTCCCTGACAGTGTGGGAATGCATGGAGACGGACACTGGGCTCTACACATGCAGGGCGGTGAGCACCCTGGGTGAGGCCACATGCTCTGCTGAACTCCTTGTGCTGCCCGAGGAGCATTCTGTGTGTAGGCAGAGTCCAACATTACAGCACTCCATAGTGGCAGAGGACCAGAGTGTCCTCTGCTACGAGGAGGCTGGCGACCTTCCTGCCTTGGAAGAAGCACTCAGCCTTGAGGCCATGAGGGAGCCCCTGGCCCTTCTTCAGCTCCAGACAAGCCAGGTGGAACACGTGCTGCCCAGGGAGGACATCTTGTCTGGCCTGCCACCATCCTGCCTGGCTGCACAGAGTGTTGAAGAGATACTTACTCAGGTGGCCACAACACAAGAAAGCAGCACGCTTCTGGCAGAGACTCTACAAACCCTTCCTGCTGGCCCCCAGGGTGTGGTGCCTGAAGCAGCAATGGAGACACAGTTGCTGGGCTGTCTTGGGACTACAGCTGCACAGATACTTTTGCCCAAAGAGCAAGTTATCCCCATGGGAGCAGAGCAAATGGCTGCTCTGAAGACAGAGGCTTCCCAAGCCCTTCTACAAGTGTCAAGTACTACTGAGAGCTGTGCCATAGATGGTGACCACATTCAGGTCCTTGAGGGCTTCCAGGCAGTGCATGGTGAGCTGAAGGCTGAACCCAGATTTCTCTCTGAACTGGCCTTCACTGAGGGCCAAGCAGTCCCTCTGGAGAATATGTCTTCCATGGAAGCAGCTGCAGAAGATTTTGCTGCAAGAATCCATGAGGGACAGCATGTGAGACTTCCCTTGCAGCTAGAAGAAAACCAGTCCCTAGAAGAGGAACATGTTGTCAGTCTTGCCAGCCCACTTAGGCAGCATCCAAAGGCAGGGAGACAACCCCATGAAACAATGGACGCTCACCAGCTCCAGGCAAGTCAAGTCCTCAACAAAGAGAGTCAGCTCACTGCTCAGATTCCCAAGAGCTGCAGCTTAGACATAATGTCTCAAATTAGAAATGCACTGAAAGCTGCAGTGGTAAGTGAACAAAACCTCTTGCTTTCAGAATGGTTGGCTGATAAAGAAAACATTGAAGTACAGACGATAAACATCACCAAGGAACATAAACACACCCTATGCACCTATGTTGTGACCACAGGAGGACTCAGTCCCATAGAAATCCCAGTCTCCTTGGGAGAAGTCAGCATTCAGACAGCTGACCAGCAAATGGTCTTGAAGGAGGCTTTCTATTCTCTAATTTGTGAAGAAAAACACCTCTTGACAGATGAAAAATCCAAAGCATTGCCAGATCGTCCCAGTCCACTTCTCTCAGGAAAATCCTGTGATGAAACCTCTGAACTGGAGCCCCAGCAGGCTGAGAGGACTATGGAGGCAGAAATACCCCTGGAGAAGACTCTGTCTGCACAAGTAATCAATATTGTGACTGGGCATGGTCAAATCAAGGATGTGGGTGCAGCTGCAGCCACTGCTGATGTAACCTTCACAGACGTTCCCATTGAGACACCCACAGAAATAGTGAAAAGGAAGGAGAAAAGGGAAGAAATATGTGAGGAAGAGGGAAGAGAGGGTCTGGAAACCAAAGCTGAGAAGTTAGAGGATGAGCTGGGCAAAGAGAGTTATCCCATCATACAGAGCAAACTGGTTGACACTGTTGTGGAGGAAGGAGAGAGTGTTACTCTGGTGTCTGTCATAACAAATGTCAGAGAGGTCAACTGGTACTTTGAGGATAAACTGGTGACTTCAGGCGACAAATTCAAGTGTTTGCAAGATCAGGACACGTACACACTAGTAATAAGCAAAGTGTGCGGGGAGATTCACCAAGGAGAGTACACCTGTGAGGCGCTGAATCAAAGTGGAAAAAGAGCAACAGCAGCAAAACTCACAGTTGTTAAAAGAGGTTGGATTATGGGGATAAAATATTGCCTTTTTAATACACCACTCTACTAATGAAACTGCCCTACTGTGGTGTCTGTATCTTTAGATACAGATACCATATTAATACCATCATGCACTAATCATAGAGCCCCCTTTCTCTCTGGGTTTATGGTCTCCTTTTACCACATTGCAGAGTCTCTCACTTCCCTCACCCTGGACTTAGCTTAGGAACTACATTGCTTCCTCTCCCCATTGCACAAGCATGGTCAAGACAAGCTATATCTCAATACTGGCCACTTCTCCTGTTGTTGCCTGTGAAGTGGACCTGCTCTTCCCACTTGTCTCATTGCTTCACCCTCTCTTCAGAGTCATTGCACAGTTTCAGCACAATTTCTCATTCACGCAATAATTTCTCACAGTTCCAAGATAGAGGATAGCTTGTTTCACATTGTTATTGTACATCTCTATTGCACATTGTTTTTCCATTATCACCACTGTGTTTCCTGATGTCATTATGCATTGTAACACCATCTGTCCACTGAGTCTGCCTGGTACTGCTTTAATTTCTTACACATATTTTTTTTCTTTTACAGTCACTTTATGTGGATTGCAAGTAATTTCCTCTCCCCACCCCACCACTTTTTTTTTTCCAGTCAGTCACTTCACTGTTACTTTCCAGTGTCAGCAGGCAGGGCTTTCAGTTATTCTCTGCTTCTAATTTCAGTGGCACCCATCCTGAGAAGAAGGCTCGAATCTCTAGAGGTGGCTGTAAATCATGTGGCCAAGTTTACCTGTGAGGTAGAGACTGCTCCCAATGTCAGGTTCCAGTGGTACAAAGCCGGCCGAGAGATATACGATGGGGACAAATACTCCATTCGCACCTCCAACTACCTCTCAACACTGGAGATTCTGAGGCCTCAGGTTGTTGACTGTGGAGAGTATAGCTGTAAGGCTTCCAACCAGCATGGCAGTGTAAGCTCTACAGCACTTTTAACAGTAACTGGTAAGTACAGACTCACAAGCACTTTCTTCTGTATATCTTGGTATGTTGTAATGCTTTCACTGCTATATTTCCAAATGTTTATGGTAGGGTTCTTGATTGCCATTGTTATATACGGTCCATACCTAATCTTGGCAGGCACAAACATAGAGAAGGAATAAGTTTTGAGAACGATGCTTTTAGGTGCTTTCTGTACTTAGTAAACTGAATCAGTGTGACAAGCTTCAGAAAGGAAGAAAGAAGGGGGAAAGAGCGTGGGAGGTACTAGATCTTCAACAGAATGGGATTTCTTTGTGAATAGATTCTTGGAGAAGGTTTATTTCACTTCCAGACAAGCAGAAAACATACGCTTTTAAAATTTATCTTTGGTGTAATAACAGTTGTGCGATTATTCTAGCACCCTATGTTTATCCAGTACCTATGTTTGAGAGGCAGGCTATGCATCTGTGCATGCCTGAACATCTATGTGCCATAGCCAGAGGGGAACTCTGTGTGATTGGAGAAATAGATCTTCTTAATCAAACAAAAGAAGGTTTAAAGCTGTTTCAGTTTGCAAACTTTTTTTGTCTATTGAGCGCTATACGATTATCTCCTATTTTTTTCTTTCTTCTTAAAAAGAACACCACTATCTTTTGGGCTTTTAGTCTATGATGATATTTTTATTCTTGACTTTTGTCTTTGTGTGGTCTTTGCTAATTGCCACGTGCAAGAGACTGAAGAAAGATGCACAAACTGTGAAATGCATGTAAACTTGTCCATCTTGAGACAATAGAGTACAAACATGTCAGTCTAAGAGGAGGAAATTCTGGCTTTTGGTTTATTTTCCTTTAGTTTGTGCATTGCTTCAGAGATCCAAAATGCCTTAAAGCTCTGGAGCAATATACGGACCCAAGAAATACAAAACCAAAAGCCAAAATTCATCTCCTTTAGCACCTCTTATCTCCTTCACTGCTGTCTTCTTTTGCTTAAGAGTGTCCAGTGAAAAACTGGTCCCTCTTGCTCTCTATCTCTGGCGAATGTGGAGAAAGAGCATAAGCTCTGGTCCTTACCTCTGTATAACATTGAACCCCTTTGTTTTGCAGAAGCGTTTCCACCATCGTTTCTTACCAGACCTGAATCTATCACTACTTTTGTGGGCAAAAGTGCCAAGTTCCTGTGTACTGTTTTGGGCACTCCAGTCATTGATGTCTCCTGGCAGAAAGACGGCATGACAATTTCACCTTCAGACCACCACAAGATCTCCAAAGTGGAAAATAAACATGTGTTAGAAATTTCCCTTCTCACCACCGGTGACAGAGGGGTTTACACCTGCAAAGCTTCCAACAAGTTTGGGGCTGACATTTGCCAGGCTGAACTGATCATTATAGACAAGCCTCACTTCGTTAAAGTTTTGCAATCAGTGCAGTCAGCAGTCAATAAAAAAATACGTCTTGAATGTCAGGTAGATGAAGACAGGAAAGTAACAGTAGGGTGGACAAAAGATGGAAACAAAATCCCACCAGGCAAAGATTATAAGATTTTCTTTGAAGACAAAATAGCCTCGCTTGAAATTCCTCTGGCTAAGCTCAAGGATTCGGGCCATTATGTGTGCACTGCCTCAAATGAGGCAGGAAGCAGCTCCTCTTCTGCCAGCGTCACTGTCAGAGGTAAGATAGTCCTGTGCCCCTTTTGCTTTTGCTCTTCTTGGGTTCCCCATGTCTTCTTTTGCAGGCAAAAGACTTATTTGGGCTGAAAATGTCCTCTGTGAACTCTTCTCAAACCTGCCATCAGGTCCATTCACCTCTTACTTGTTTCCCCTGCTGCCTTCCGGTGCACCATGTGTTGCTTCAGTATTTCTTTCACCAGCCAGATCCAAGAATTGCTCCTGCATGCAAGGGAGAGATGGGTGGAGAGGACAAGAAAAACCACAAGAACTGCAGCTCAGAGAAGATTATGCTATTCTTTTCTGCAGTCACATTTTATTTTTGTGTTAGGAACCAATCTTTCAAAGATTTGTATTTCAGCCTTCTTTCCTTTTTCTCTCTTCCTGTCTTCCCTTTTCTTCTGTTTTCTTCATTTTTCTTCCCCTTTCTTCCCAATTTTAGAACCACCATCCTTTGTGAAGAAGGTCGATCCATCTTATTTACTGACACCAGGTGACTCTGCACGCCTTCAGTGTAAGATCAAAGGGTCTCCTGAAATCCAGGTTACTTGGTTCAAGAACAATAAGGAAATCCGTGAAAGCAACACACACAGAATGTCCTTTGTCAATTTTGTGGCTGTGTTAGATATTTTGGAGATGAAAGTTGATGACAGTGGGAGCTACTCATGTGAAGCTGCAAACGAGGTTGGAAATGACAGCTGCACCACTGAAGTAGTTGTCAAAGGTCTGTTCTTGCTGCTGCCAGTCACATTCTTCAGAAAAACCTTCCCTTCCTTTTTTTTTGTTTTTTTTTGTCATGGTTGACTAATTCTTTCTCACTGGTTTTATAGAACCTCCGTCTTTCATCCGAACACTTGAACCAGCAGAGGTAGTGAAGGGAACAAACACCGTTCTTCAGTGTGAGGTTGCTGGCACTGGACCATTTGAGATTAGCTGGTACAAAGACAAGAAACAGATTCGCAGTAGTAAAAAATACAGGTTGACCTCTCAGAAAGCTGTTATTTCTCTGGAGGTGTCCTCATTTAATAGCGCCGATGTTGGTGAATACGAGTGTGTGGTAGCTAATGAAGTTGGGAAGTGCATATGCAGTGCAACATACGTCTTGAAAGGTCAGTGGGAGAGATAAAACTCCACTTACTGGAGGGATTGGCAAGAACCTCTCATTTTTTAAAATGTCTTTTCTTTGGAATTGTGGGTGGCTAGGGAGAGTGGGGAGGGAGAGAATCTTCTTCTCTTAAAACTCTGTGTATATCTTAACTCTTACTTGGCGTCAAACCTGTGAACGTGAAGGACATTGAGCCTAAAGGGCCATGTGTTAGCTCCCAGCTGGGGAACGCAGCTCTTATTGCCTGCTCTTTAGCTGAATTGTGCCATATACTGCACATTCTCTCTCATAAAACTGTCTTTAAGCAGCAGGTTTCACGGGGTGATGTGGTAGGAAATGAGTATTTCTTCTTGTCTCTTTTCTTTGAACTAGAACCACCATCTTTTGTTAAGAAAATTGAAAATGTGACAGCTCTGGCTGGAGACAGTATTACATTACAGGCTGTGGTGAAAGGTTCAGAGCCTATTTCTGTGGCGTGGATGAAGGGCAAAGACGTTATTCACGATGATAACAAAGTGAGAGTGACATTTGAACACGGTCTAGCAACGCTGCAAATTACTGGTGTCCAACTGAGCTCTGCTGGCAAATATACCTGCGTGGCTGAGAATGATGCAGGAAGTCAGTCCTGCTTTGGTGAACTAGCAGTGAAAGGTCAGTGGAGTAGTGCTGTGATCTCCACATTGTCTCCCCCTTTAGATGAAGAGCAATTTGCTTTTGTCCTTAACACCAGTTTCTTAATTCTGTTGTAGAACCTGCCAAAATAATTGAAAAATCTGAAATGATCCAGGTTACAGCAGGGGAACCAGCCATTTTGGAGTATACTGTCACAGGCACTCCAGAGCTAAAAACCAAATGGTTCAAAGATGGAAGGCCACTACCTGCCAGCAAAAAATATAGGATCAGCTTTAAAAATAACATTGCTCAGCTCAAGTTTTATGCCACTGAAATGCAGGACAGTGGCGAGTACACCTTTGAGATATCCAACGATGTGGGCATCAGCTCTTGTACTACCAGCTTCACTGTGCTAGGTTGGTACTGACTCTTTGCAAGGAGCCCTGCTACTCTGCTCTGAGCCCAACAGAGCCAGAAGCAGAACTGCATTCTTGTTTTGCTCATGTGTTTAGTGTCTTTCATTTTTACTCTCAACAGATCGCACTCTCCCTCCCTTCTTTACTAAACCACTGAAGAATACTGACAGCATCATTAGCACCTCGTGCCACCTAGACTGCAAAATTTCAGGCTCTCTTCCAATGACCGTCTCTTGGTTTAAGGATGATACTGAGATCACTTCAAGTGCCAAGTACACAGTACACTTTGCAGAAGGCTCTGCATCTTTGGAAATAAAACACCTAGATGCAAGTGATGCTGGGGTTTACGTTTGCAGAGCCACAAACTCTGCTGGTAGCAAAGACAGCAGTAGCACTTTATTTATAAAAGGTTAGGCAATTTGTTTCACATTTTTCTGAGTTTTACTTGTCATGTGACAATACTTTTCTTCTACAAAGTGCAAGCCACGTGTCTTACTCCTGACAATTGTTTCCTTTCAATGCAATCTAGAGCCACCCAGCTTCTCTGTAGAACCAAAGTCCCAAGATGTACTGCCTGCATCAACTGTACGTTTCAAAGGCACATTTAAAGGCACAACGCCACTGACAGTGAAATGGTTTAAAGGTGATACTGAGCTGTTGACAGGAGGATCCTGCTACATTATGACAGAAGCATTAGCAAGTTACCTGGAGCTTTATGCGGTTAAACCAACAGACTCAGGAAAATACACCTGCAAAGTCTCCAACGTGGCTGGCTCAGTAATATGCAGTGCAAACTTGTTTGTAAAAGGTTTGCGTTCTTACTCTCTTTTAAATTTGCAGCTGCTGGATTGACCCAGTGGCACTCTCTTCTGACTTCTTTGTCCTGAACACTCTTCTTAAATCCACAGAACCTGCTGCCTTCAAGGAGAAGCTAGAGCCAACGCATCTGATAAAGAAAGGCGGATATGCTGAGCTGACCTGTGAAGTCACTGGTACACCTGAGATTAAAATTACATGGTTCAAGGATGATAGAGAGCTAAAAGAAAGTGACAAATACAGGATGTCTTTTACAAAATCCTTGGCAATACTCCATGTTATGGAAGTTGAGATTGAAGACAGCGGGGAATACATTTGCGAGGCCAAAAATGATGCTGGAAAAGATATTTGCAGTAGCGTTGTTACAATCAAAGGTGTGTGTGACATCTAGCCACACAGTTTGTCTCTTTAAACTCAGTGCATTTTTACAGGCTTTGAAAGTATGATTAATACAAACTGCACTCTCTCTTTTGCATTATAGAGTCACCTTATTTTAGCAAGGAGTTTCAATCCATGGAAGTCTTGAAGGACTCTGATGTGGTTTTGGAGTGTGAGGTGCTTGGCACACCTCCCTTTGAAGTGTTTTGGTTGAAAGATGATAAACCTGTGCGGAGCAGTAAGAAGCACAGAATAAGCATTGAGAAATCTGTGATTAGCCTCCATGTTTTCAGGTTTGATGCTTCAGATGTTGGCGAATATCAGTGTAGAGTAACAAATGATGTTGGGAGCTGCCTCTGCAGTTCAGAGGTCACACTGAAAGGTTAGTGCAAGGTGCAGAATGCTGCTAGCATACTTTTATCCCAGTGTGGTTTCCATACCACACTGTCATGCACCAGACACATACTTACATGGCCACTTTCTTCCTGCTAGATCCCCCACAGTTCTTGAAGAAGATAGAAAACATTAGCTCCCTTCGAGGGGGCACGGTCGTGTTTCAGGCTGCTATTAAAGGCTCCTTGCCCATCACTGTGTCCTGGTTGAAAGACAATGATGAAGTGATTGAAGACAACAATATCAAAATGACCTTTGTGAACAATGTTGCCACTCTTCTGGTGAGGTCTATTGAGCTGAAACATGACGGGAAATATTTCTGTCAGGCTAAAAATGAGGCGGGAATTCAGAGGTGTTCTGCTCTGCTGACTGTCAAAGGTTGGTCCTAGCCTGAAGGCTTGCAGTGATCTCAGATGGTTCGCTTGTGGTTTTTACAGATGCCTTTTACACTCTATTTCCTTGTTTACAACAGAACCTGCTACAATTGTGGACGAGGCTGTGTCAATAGATGTGACTGAGGGAGACCCAGCAACCTTGCAGTGTAAATTTTCGGGAACAAAACCTATTACAGCCAAATGGTTCAAAGATGGCAAGGAACTGATGTTAGGCCCCAAATATAAAATCAACGTTACAGATACTGTCTCAGTCCTAAAGGTGCTTCATACAGAAAAGAAGGATAGTGGGGAATACGTTTTTGAGGTTCACAATGACGTTGGGAGCAGTAGCTGTTCTGCCAGCATTAACGTCCTAGGTGTGTATGGGCTCTCTTTTATCATTGTTTTTACAAAGAAGTCTTTTCTCCTGAGCTGACATCTGCCACAATCAAGGCTGAATTTCATACTTTGTCTTTTTACTCTGTCTTGGATAGATCTCATTATACCACCTAAATTCACCAAAAAGCTCAAGAAAATGGACAGCATTAAGGGGTCTTTTGTCCACCTGGAGTGCATAGTGTCTGGTTCACATCCTATAAGTATCCAATGGTACAAGGACGGCCAAGAAATAAGAGCAAGTGAAAAGCACAAATACTCTTTCCACGATAATACTGCATTTCTGGAAATCAATAATCTGGAAGGCACAGACAGTGGCTCTTACACCTGTGAAGCAACAAACAAGGCAGGAAGCAACCAATGCAGTGGATTCTTAACAGTCAAAGGTTTGAGCTCCTTCTTTGTCTTACAGTAGGTCTCTCATTCATAATTTTGGAATTCCTCTGTCTCAGAGTAATCCTCTTCTTTATTTCTTTTTACATGTTGTAGAACCACCATATTTTGTGGAGAAACCCCAGTCCCAAGAGGTTGTGCCAAATGCTAGGGTTCAATTCAAAGCACTGGTGAAAGGCTCCACTCCACTGCAGATAAAGTGGTTTAAAGACAGCCAGGAGCTCCTCTCAGGAGCCAACCGATCAGTCTGGAAGGACAACACGTCTAGTGTGCTGGAGCTCTTCTCAGCTAGGACTTCTGACTCTGGGAACTACACTTGTCAGATAAGCAATGATGTGGGAACTGCAACTTGCAAAGCAGCTTTGTTTGTAAAAGGTGTGCAACGCAATGCTCTTAGTGGTTCTGATTTTTCTGTGCAATTTGGGGGGAGGGAGTAGAAAACCCTTGTTTCTTTAAACCACTTTGAATATCATAAAGCTTCACCTTTTCTGTTCATCTTCTAGAGCCCCCCAGATTTATTCTGATGCCAACTTCTGTAGTAGCTTTGCGTGAAGGACAGTCTGCCACTTTCGAATGCCAGGTAGTAGGCACACCAGAGATCCACATCACATGGTACCTGGATGGGAATGAAGTAACTGACCAAGCTAAGTACGGCATCTCCTTCATAGACGGTTTAGCCACTTTGAAAGTCACTCAAGCCAAAGTGTTGGATAGTGGGATTTATGTTTGTGAAGCCCGTAACGATGCAGGTAGTGAGAGCTGCAGCATCGAGCTGAAAGTAAAAGGTTGGTTTTCAACATTTTGTCATCATTCAGCTATGCCACATAGCTGGGGTGATGGAGTAGGGGAGACTTCTTCTCCCCACAAAACCACTCAAGTTTACTATCTATCTACTGTCCCCTCATTCCTCTTTGTAGAGCCTCCAACATTTGTTCGTGAGTTGAGTCCCACCAAGGTAGTGAAGGGTTTGGAAGCCACACTCGAGTGTGAGGTGACTGGTACCCCTCCGTTTGAGGTGAAGTGGCTGAAGAACAATAAGGAGATGTTCAGCAGCAAGAAATATGCCATCTCTACCAAAGAATCAGTATTTACTCTTAATGTGACTAACTGTGATGTCTCAGACGTTGGTGAATATCAGTGCATTGTATCAAATGAAGGTGGGAGCTGTTCTTGCAGCACAAGGCTCAGCTTGAAAGGTCAGTTCTATGGGAAGCATACCCCAAACATTATATTCCCTAGCTAAACCGTAGTCGTTAGGATGATCATTATATGATCTCTCTTTCCTCTCTTCCCTTTCCATGACTTCTCTTCCAAACAACAAACAAAACCTCACACCGCAGAACCACCATCCTTTGTCAAGAAGCTGGAGAACGTCACTAGCATTTTGAAAGGTACTGCACTCTTCCAGTGCATTGTAGAAGGTGCTCAACCCTTATCTGTGTCATGGATTAAAGATGAGAAAATACTAGAAAATGATGTGCACCACCATATTACCTTTGAGAACAACGTGGCCACACTGAAACTTACCAATGTGGACCTTACCCACAGAGGAAGATACACCTGCCAGGCAAAGAACGAGTCTGGCTTGGAGAAGTGCTTTGCTTTGCTTTTTGTACAAGGTGTGTACAACGTGTGACTCTTCAAGCTTATCTTTGATGAGTGCTTGGAAAGTCAGTCCCCTATCTGTGTAGCTAACTGCCATTTTTATACTCTTTATACCTCAGAACCTGCACTGATCACAGAAAAGGCTAAATCACTTAAAGTCACTGAAAGAGACCCTGTGACTTTGGAGTGTACTGTGGCTGGGACACCAGAGCTCCGAATAAGATGGTATAAAGATGGCAAACAGCTCCTGCCCAGTAGATACTACACAATGAGCTTTGAAAACAACGTGGCCAGTTTCAGGATTGAATCTGTGTCAAAGGAAGATAGTGGTACATACAGTTTTAAGGTTGAAAATGACTTTGGAAGTAGCACCTGTGAAGCTGTTCTGACTGTGCTAGGTTTGTATCGTCATTTGACATATTCACCAATCCAGTAGGGAGGGAATGAAAAAATAATAATCTCTGTCTGTAAAAAGATAGGCAAGAAGGTAATCAGTGGTTTTTTGCCTTTTTTTTTTTCTTTTTTTATGTTGGGCAGATCAATCAATTCCTCCTGCATTTATCAAAAAGCTAACCAAAAAGGATACCATTCTGGGATCTTCTATCCAAATGGAGTGCAAAGTCTCTGGGTCACTCCCCATTACTGCAAAATGGTTTAAAGATGGAAAAGAGATAACTGACAGTGCAAAGTATAGAAGCCTGTGCCGTGAGAATACAATGTCACTCGAGATTGCTAATCTAGAGCTGGCAGATAGCGCAAATTACACATGCAGTGTTTCTAACGTCGCTGGGAGTGATTCTTGCAGTGCTGTCCTGACTGTGAAAGGTTTGAAACTCTTTTACTACTTCTTACTTGTGATAGATGCTGGAAAAAATAAATCTTAAGTAACACAAGACTCTTATACCTCTTAATATTAATGCTGAATACTTGGTCTCCATGCTTAACTCACTAATTTTCTTCATTCTTAGACATTTCTTTTGTATTTCTTTTTCTTAAAAACTGCAGAGCCACCAAGCTTCTTAGTAAAACCTGAAAGCCAGCAAGCCATCCCAGATTCCACAGTGGAGTTTAAGGCCACACTAAAAGGAACACCACCCTTTACAATAAAGTGGTTCAAAGAAGACTTAGAACTTGTATCTGGTCCAACTTGTTTCATTGGGATTGAAGGGTCAGCTGGGTTCTTAACCCTCTATTCTGTGGATACTTCTAGGAGTGGGCACTACACTTGCCATGTTTCAAATGATGTTGGCAGTGACTCTTGCACTACAACATTGATGGTAACAGGTGTGCACTTTCTTGTTGTGTTGCAGTCTTTTTACCTATATTTTCTTTTCTTTTTGCCAAGCCCACCTCACTGATCCTTGATAAACTGCCAAATGAATTCCCTACCCTGTGTTTGCAACCCACAGTTGTTTGGCTCTTTGACTCTTTTCCCACCTCTTTTCTTTCCAGTATTAATTCAGACCTCCCTGACCCCACTTTTCTGGTTTTTTAGAACCACCCAAGTTTGCTAAGAAGCTAGAGGCGGCAAAAGTAGTCAAGCAGGGTGATTCAGCCCGACTTGAGTGCAAAGTAAGTGGATCTCCAGAGATGAAAGTAGTGTGGTTCAGAGATGACCATGAAATTGTTGCCAGCGAAAAATTCCGGACATCATTCATTGACTCTGTAGCCGTGCTTGAAATGAATCATCTCAGCACAGAGGACAGCGGTGACTACATCTGTGAAGCTCACAACCCTGCCGGCAAGGCCAGCTGTAGCACCAAAGTCACAGTGAAAGGTTAGCTGTCTTCTTGTTCTCTGACCACATCCTGTTTTCCCCTGGTTGTTTTATCTCTTGGAAATCCGCGGGAATATAAGATTAATTTCTTATTTCAGGACTGCCTTTTTCTTCATGTCATGTTTGTTTCTCGATGCCCCCTCATCCCTTTCTGCTGGCATCTGAACAAGAGAGGTGTTGTTCTCAATGCAGCTGAATGCTAAGCTATGTGTTTTCCACTTTTGTAACTGTCAATGTCCAGACAGATCATAGTGGGAATTGCTATATCAAAGAGCTGCAATATGAAGAAAAAGAACAGTCCCAAACTGATCAGTGTCAGTTTTACACTCTGTATTTGAGTTTACTACCAGTTAAATGAGACCCGTACGCTACTGCCTGCCAAGGGGTCACCCCTCTGTTCACCTTTTTTACAGAGGAATTAAGAACTCTGAATACTCACCTACCTGCAGGATCATTTCATAATGCGCCCAGGAAATGGGGAAAAGCCTTGCCCATTCTGTTGATTTTTCTCAGCAGTCTTGTTGTGTAGAAGCTGGTATCTGTAAACTGTTTGTTGGTCAAATACCTCCAGACTCCTTCCTAAAATTGTTCCTTTGTTCCCTTGTCAGAACCTCCTGTCTTTAGCAGGAAGCCCTCTCCAGTAGACATGCTCAAAGGAACTGAGGTTAGCCTGGAATGTGAGATTTCAGGAACACCACCATTTGAAGTTACCTGGTACAAAGACAGGAGACAAATCCGCAGTAGTAAAAAGTACAAGGTTACAGCCAAAAACTACCATACAAGTGTTCACATTCTTAATGTCGAAGCTGCAGATGTTGGTGAATATCAGTGCAAAGCACAGAATGACGTAGGAAGTGACACTTGTTTTTGCACTGTGAAACTGAAAGGTAAAGTATTGGCATATATGCCTTCTGCAGTTCTCCCAATGGCACTGCCTTACTCTTCTTTACATAGACACTGTATTTACTATAACTGCATATTTCTTCTTCAGAACCTCCAAAATTCTTGACTAAAATAAACAGCATGACTGTTGTTGTTGGTGAACCAGTAGAGTTACAAGCAAGAGTGGAGGGCTCCCAGCCAATATCTGTGCAGTGGCTTAAAGACAAAGAGGAAATTATTAGAGAAAGTGAAACCACGAAGATCACATTTATGGAAAACATCGCAACTTTACAATTTGTGCGCACAGAGACAAGCAATGCTGGAAAATACATCTGTCAGATCAGAAATGATGCTGGAAGTCGCGAGTGCATGGCTACCTTAACTATTCTAGGTTGGTAAAAAACACAAGTTCATAAAATTTTTTTTTGAAGTTAGGAACTTGTCTATTTAATGTCAGCTGTATGCTTTGCTTATGCCCCTGAATTCCAAACAGAGAATCCTTGCGTTCCCAAAAAGGAGTAGTGATGTTCCTTATTGCCACTTGTCCAGGTATAGGGGCGGAAGGAACAACAGCCCTCCACACTGTGATGGCATCCAGTTGACTAGATTTCCAAGGCGTGTCTTTTTCTCATGCCTACTTGGAGAGAGTCAGAAAGTTGCAGTTCTCTGCTAGGAGTTAAAAACTATTTTTACTTTATTTTGGAGAGCATCTGAAATCTCCAGTTTAGGGTAAAATAAAGGGTGGAAAAAACAGAGCTCAAAAAATTCTCCAGCCCAACAAACTGAAATATCCTCAGTATCAAATGCGTAAGCCCGATCTTATAGTGCTAAAGTATTTACAGATAGTACTAATCATATCCTGTTTTCACCATACATGTTATCCATCTCTCTTTCCAGAGCCTGCAGTCATTGTAGAGAAAGCAGAGCCAATGAAAGTTACTATAGGAGATGCCTGTACTTTGGAGTGCAAAGTGGCGGGCACACCAGAGCTCTCCACTGGGTGGTTCAAGGATGGCAAAGAGCTGACCAGCAGCCAAAAATACAGAATTACTTTTCTCAATAAAGTATCCACACTTAAAATTATGGATGTAGAAAAGGAAGACGCTGGACTGTACACTTTTGCAGTGCAGAATGATGTGGGGAAAAGCAGTTGCACAGCATCGGTTGATGTTTTAGGTTGGTTGGATAACTTGTCTTCTATCTTTTACAAAAGCTTTTGTTTGGTCATG
>NW_010421621.1:0-22809 GCF_000710305.1 Buceros rhinoceros silvestris | reverse complement strand
TACAAAAGCTTTTGTTTGGTCATGTGCTCTTTCCCTTCTTTCATTCCTTCCCTCCTTTTCTCTCTAACCATGGCTTTATTATGTTCTCTTATGCAGATCGAATCATTCCTCCTTCTTTTACAAGAAAACTAAAAGAAACCCCAGGTGTTCTGGGTTCCTCAGCACTGCTGGAATGCAAAGTGTCGGGTTCACCTCCTATTTCTGTTGCCTGGTTCCGAAATGGACTTAAGTTAGTCAATGGGGAAAAACATCAAATCTCCTATTCAGATAATCTATGTATTTTAGAAGTGAATTCACTGAATGATTCAGATACTGGAACTTACAGCTGCAAAGCTACAAATGTAGCTGGTTCAGATGAATGCAGTGCTGTATTGACCGTACAAGGTCAGTATATGATGATCAGGAAACTCTGAGATATTCTTTTATCTTTCTCTCTTGAAATTGCCTATGGTCTTTCGTAAATACACTGGAGGAAAACTATTGACTGGAAAATAGATTTTGTTCTTTATCTTCAGGTGTTTGAAACTGCCAAGGTTATGCTGCAGCAACCTGTCTTATATCTCTTTTTCTCTTGTGTGTTTAGAACCACCATCTTTTGAGAGTACACCAGAGCCTCTGGATGTCTTGCCAGGAACAAGTATCACTTTTACATGTGTTATCAGAGGAACCCCTCCTTTTAAGGTGAACTGGTTTAGAGGGGCCAATGAGCTTGTGCCAGGGGACAAATGCAATATCTACTTGGAGGACTTCATTGCAGAACTTGAGTTATATGATGTAACTCCTCTCCAAAGTGGAGAGTACACTTGTCTGGTGACTAATGATGCTGGCAGGGCAAACTGTACAACACACCTTACAGTAAAAGGTTTGTAAAGATTGCATACCTCTATATATCTTAAAATATTGTTTCCTTCCCTCCTCCTTTGTCTGGTTGTGCTCAACAGTTGTGACTTCTTACCCTTCATTAGAACCAGCTGTTTTTGTGAAGAAACTGAGTGATCAGTGTGTGGAGCCTGGCAAGCCCATCACCCTGGAGGGCACTTTCACAGGCAGCCTGCCCATCTCTGTGACATGGAAGAAGGATGGCCACACCATCACTCAATCTCAGAAGTGTAGCATCACCACTACAGAGAAATCCTGCATCCTGGAAATACTTGACAGCACCAAAAAAGATGCAGGAGAATACACTTGCCTTGTCGAAAATGAGGCAGGAAGAGATGTTTGTGAGGCTGTAGTCTCTACCCTAGGTGTGTGCTCCCTTTGCTTCTTTTTCTTTCAAGTGTGTGCTGTACAAGGCTTGGCACTATAATGAGCCTATCTAATTGCTCCTTTTTTTTTTTTTTTTTTTTTTTTTTTTTTTTTTTTTTTTTTTTTTTTTTTTTTTTTAGAACCTCCCTATTTTGTTACACACTTGGAACCTCTTGAGGTGTCAGTTGGGGATTATACAACATTGCAATGCCGAGTTGCTGGAACACCAGAAATCACTGTGTCTTGGTACAAAGGTGATACAAAACTCAGGTCTACTCCTGAGTACAAAGTGTTCTTTAAGGACAATGTTGCTACACTTATTTTCAACAAAGTGGTTAGCAACGACAGCGGAGAATATATCTGCAGGGCAGAAAACAGTGTAGGAACTGCATCTACAAAGGCTCTCTTAACAGTTCAAGGTGATGGTTTTAGAAATTCTTTTTCTCTTGCAAAGCTTTTTTTAAAAAAATTGCTTCCTGTGACATATTTATCTTTTACTTGCTTTCTTCTAGAGCGCAAACGACCACCTTCCTTTGCAAGAAAATTAAAGGACACTGAGCACCCTGTTGGTTTACCCCTTAAATTTATGTGTCGGCTCAATGGCTCAGAACCCATTACTGTGACTTGGCATAAAGATGGTGTGCTGCTAAGTGATGATGACAATTTGCACACATCCTTTTTAGATAATGTTGCAATGCTGCAACTGGCACGAACTGAAATGAATCACACCGGGCAGTACTCCTGCACAGCCACCAATGCTGTGGGCACTGCCACCTCAAGTGCTAGACTCACAGTAGCAGGTGTGTGGCTTACAAAACTTTTGCCTGGATCACAGGCTTCCCCTTCCCATTTCATGCATGTGATGGTATCTGCATGTTGAATTAGCTGTTTCATGAGGTATGAGTATTACATACATGGTTTTCTTGTGTTTCTAGAACCCAAGCAAGCACCTGTCTTCGACATCAAACCAGAATCTATTGATGTGCCTTTTGGAGAAAGTGCTGACTTTGAATGCCATGTTACTGGAGCCCAGCCAATGCACATCACCTGGTCCAAGGACGGTCGGGAGATCCGAACTGGAGGAAACTTCAGTATTTCATTTGTAGCCAACACAGCACACCTTCGAGTGCTCAGAGTGGGTAAAGGAGACTCTGGCCAATATACTTGCCAAGCTAGTAATGAAGCTGGGAAAGACTTTTGCTCAGCCCAACTCAGTGTCAAAGGTATTAAGTCACCTATGTGTGTTTTCTTTTTCTTGGGTAAAGCAATGTCTTTGTTACTGAGTCTTGTCTTCCCAGTTTGGAAATACATAGAAAGTAGCTTTTCAGAAAGCAGAAATATACCACGTGGTGACCTTCTATCATAGTGCATGACAGTAGAAGCCTGTGTGCCTGCAAAATCTCCAAGGGAAATGTCCCCCCTGTGAAGCTGTTTGTATGGAGATTTGCACTCACCCTGATTTTTACCTTGTCACTAGTACTTCAACTGCAGTCACAGTGGTATTCACATGTAGGAATTACTATATACGGAAAACAACTACCTTGCATTTGTAGGCCAGCATTGCTGACTCTCAAATTTGCTGAAGATTTCAACTGGAGTTCTAAATTACTGATTTAATCTAGACTATGAATCACTCAACATTCTTCATGCAGAAATACGTTTTAAAGCTGTGTAAACAATTGAAATTATCCCTACCGTTTTTCTGCTGCCCCTGGGGGTGAAGAGCTTGTCAAATCTTTTGTGTTGGCCTGGAGATATTTTTGTCCCTCAAAGGTAAGAGAAAAATTTCTTTTGAGTCAAGCAATTGTCCTTTGCTGTCTGACACAGTAGGCTCCAGAGCCGACGGAACATAGTTTTAGTTGTTGTTGTTGCTGCCTTTTCTCCTGTCTTCTCTTCTCCTTGAGAGAAAACTCTGGTTGGGGATACAACTAGCTGCTGTAGCAAGCTTACTTTGTTGTGCCCCAGTACTCTTGTGCTCTCCATAGCTCTTGCTCTGTGCTGTAGATTCCACATGGCAAACAGGTATACTCTCACTCTCTACATATTCTGTTCTGCAGAACCACCCAAGTTCATCAAGAAGCCCGAAGCTTTGCGGTTCGTGAAGCAGGGGGACACAGTTCAAGTTGAATGTAAAATCAGTGGCACACCAGAGATCAGAATCGTGTGGTACAAAAATGACCAGGCACTCCAGGCGAGCAACAGGCTCCACATGTCCTTTGTAGACTCCGTGGCAATGCTAACCATCTTGGGTGCCAGCACTGAAGATGCTGGTGATTACATATGCGAAGCCCATAACTCTGCGGGCACAGCCAGCTGCAGCACTTCAGTCGCAGT
This sequence comes from Buceros rhinoceros silvestris, assembly GCF_000710305.1. Taxonomy (NCBI): domain Eukaryota; kingdom Metazoa; phylum Chordata; class Aves; order Bucerotiformes; family Bucerotidae; genus Buceros; species Buceros rhinoceros. The sequence continues at coordinate 19,230 of NW_010421621.1, read as the reverse complement.
GAAAGGTTAGCAGCATTGCTCCACACACCACCAGAATCTCTGGCTTCTGGGCCCGCTCCTAGCTGCACATCCCCCTGGACAGAGAGCTGCTGCTGGGGCAGTGTCTCTCCAGATGCTCTCACATTCAAATGCTGCTGTGCTTAAGAGTAGAGAGACCAGGGAGGAAATAGTGGTGGGTGTTCAACACTGTGTCGCCGTTCCCTCATCTCTCCATTTAAGTCAATTGCAAGCTGAATAAGGCAAGTCAGCTCACAAGGAAAGCACAGACTTGTTGGAACACCAGCTATGGTGGGGGAGCTGGGCATACTTTGCAGCTGTCCCTCTGCCTCCTCTTTATACACAGTGAACCTGGTATGAATGACATTTAAGATGGAAGGGGAGGCCTCACTGATGACAACTTTCATGACTGGAAAGAGGCAGGGAAAGCTGGACTGTGGTCCTGGAGAGAGGGAAGGGCAGCTCTGGGGAGGGGCATGGAGCACAGACTCCAAACAGGTGTAGAAGTGTCACAATTTCTGCCCTTGAGACTCTGAGTGCTGGGATGGCTTGCTGGGGGGTGCCAGAGGCTCAGCTTTTTTTAGAAGTGAGGCCACATATTTTGAAGCTAAATATGGGTTTACAAAAATAAGTTTAGGCCCCCTTCCTGAACACGTTGCCTCCTCTTACCATACAAAAATCCACCCGGGGAAGTAGTCTCACACATTATGATGTGATTCTTCTTTTATAGAACCACCTGTTTTTAGCAAGGTGCCAAGCCCTGTGGACACACTTAAAGGCTCAGATGTTATGCTCCAGTGTGAGATAGCAGGTACTCCACCCTTTGAGGTGGCTTGGTTCAAGGACCGGAGGCAGGTCAGGAGCAGCAAGAAGTTCAAGGTGACAGCAAAGCACTCCATTGCCAGTCTTCATATTCTCAATCTGGAACCTCAAGATACTGGAGAATATCAGTGCAAAGCTATGAATGAGGTGGGAAGTGACACTTGCACCTGCCCAGTGAAATTCAAAGGTTTGTATGCAAGAGGACCAACACCATCACTGGCCTCTTTTCTTGATCTTCTGGCTGTTCCTCTTCCAAGCAGGCATGCGTAATTAACCCTTCTCTGCCTACTTGTTTTTGCTATCAGAACCCCCACGCTTCGCCAAGAAGCTGAGTGACACTGCAATCTTCATTGGGGAGCCAACAGCCCTGCAGGCAGTGGTGGAAGGATCCCCACCAATTTCTGTTGTCTGGCTTAAGGACAAGGGTGAAGTTATTAGGGAGAGTCAAAATGTCCAAATGTGGTTTATGGACAACATTGCAACTCTTGAGATTGCCAGTGCAGAGGGAACTGACGTTGGGAAGTACATCTGCCAGATCAAAAATGATGCTGGCATGCGAGAGTGCTCTGCCTTTTTACAAGTCCTAGGTGGGTATAGCCTGCTTCACAAGTACTATATCTTACATCTTGCACAATTGCCTCTACCAGTCTTTGCTTTCTGCTTATATCCTCTGCTCACTTGTATGTGGGTGAAATACCAACCCCTCCCTTCCTATTTCAGAACCGGCAGTCATCTTAGAGAAGACTGAGCCAATTACAGTAATGGCTGGCAATCCTTTTACCTTGGAGTGCAAAGTAGGAGGAACACCTCAACTTATCACCAAGTGGTACAAAGATGGCAGAGAACTAAGGAGTGACCGCAAATACCAAATTACTTTTTCCAACAATATATCCACTTTGAAAGTCTTTTCTGCAGACAGGGGAGACAGGGGCTTGTATACTTTTGAGGTGCACAATGAGGTGGGGGAGAGCAGCTGCACTTCTTCAGTTGATGTTTCAGGTCAGCTCTATGTCTGTTGTTCACACTTATCTTTAAAGAAAGCTTTTTTCCCTCCCTTTCCTTTCCCCAGAAAAAAACCAACACTTTTCTTCCTATTCCTCTGCACTGTCCTATTTAGATCGTCTTGTTCCTCCTTCATTCTCAAGAAAACTAAAGGAAACAAATGGGGTGCTGGGATCTTCAGTGCTTCTGGAGTGCAAAGTGTCTGGCACACCCCCCATATCTGTGGCATGGTTTCAGGATGGGAATGAGATTGTTAGTGGAGAAAAATATGAAATCTCATTCTTGGATAACATTTGTACTTTGAAGCTGAATGCCCTGGATGTCACAGATACGGGGCCGTATACCTGTGTGGCAGCTAATGTGGCTGGATCTGATGAATGCAGCGCCTTCTTGACTGTACAAGGTCAGTGGAAGGACAATACAACCCCTTCATCAAAATTCTTCTTTCCTCTTCTCTTCCTTTCCTCAGTTTTCCCATGGTTTCTTTTTCATTTTTTTTCTGTTGTCTCCCTCTTTCTCTTTTTTTTTTTGACTCGAACCAGCCCATTTCCCCCCACCCACAGCAACTTTCCTATTAACATCTTGCTCCTCTTTCACTTCTTTGCATGATCCTTAGAACCACCTTCTTTTGTGAAGACACCTGATCCCCAGGAAGTTTTGCCACGATCAAGTGTGACATTCACCAGCTACATCAAGGGCAGTACTCCCTTTAAAGTGACCTGGTTCCGAGGCATCAAGGAGCTGGTGCCAGACAGCAACTGCTCCATCTCTCTGGATGAGTCTGTGGCACAGCTGCAGCTGTACAACGTGGAGCCAGACCACAGTGGGGACTATGCCTGTATGGTCACAAATGATGCTGGCAGTGCCTCATGCACAACCCAACTCTTTGTGAAAGGTGTGTTTATGTGTGTGCTGTATGCACAGGTATCTCCCATCGTACTCTGCCTACAGCACTGCCACGTTTGTCCCTCTCATTACTGATCTATGCCTCCCCACAGAGCCTGCAGTCTTTGTGAAGAAATTAAGTGATTTCGGTGTGGAGCAGGGGAAGTCCATTGTGCTGGAGAGCAGCTACACAGGCACCCCTCCCATCTCTGTCACCTGGAAAAGAAATGGCATGCCCATTGCTCAGTCTCCACGCTGCAGTGTCACAACTACTGACAAATCTGGCATTCTTGAAATCTTCAACAGCACCAAGAGTGATGAAGGCGAATACACCTGTGAGGTGGCAAATGAGGCGGGTGGGGATGTTTGCCACAGCCTGGTATCCATCTTAGGTACACATTGCCCCTGATACCCCTAAGGCAACGCAGTAATGCTCTGCCTCTGCTCACTATGCTCTCTCCTTCCCTAGAACCACCATATTTTGTCACACACCTGGACCGTGTGGAGGTGAAGGTTGGCGAGCCCTTGATCTTAAAATGCCAGATTGGTGGTGCACCAGAAATCAAGGTGTCCTGGTACAAAGATGATACCAAGCTCAGATCAACGCAGGCTTACAAAATGCACTTCAAGAATAATGTGGCAACGCTGGCATTCTCCACCGTGGAGGACGGTGACATTGGAGAGTATACCTGCAAAGCAGAAAATAACGTTGGCTTTGCCACCTCCACAGCTTTGCTTGTTGTTAAAGGTGATGGGCCCCTCTTTCCTGGGGTAGTTTGTACAAACTGTTGTCTACAGGGGTTCTTATTAATTTCAGAGTTAATTAATTCAAGATTGACAGATGGCTTTTTACTTACAGTGATGATTATTGTTGTTTTGCAGAACGTCAACTGCCCCCTACATTCACGAGAAAACTGAAAGACATTCAGGAGTCGGTTGGTGCCCCAGTCACATTTGATTGCCGCATAAACGGCTCAGAGCCTATCCAGGTGTCTTGGTACAAGGATGGGGTTCTCTTAAGTGACAGTGATAACGTGCAATCAACCTTCTTAAATAATGTTGCCACTCTCCAGATCTTGCAAACTACTATGGCTTACTGTGGCCAATATACTTGCTCAGCCCAAAACGCTCTAGGGACTGCATCCTCCAGTGCCAAACTTCTCCTTGCAGGTTTGTAGCTCACACTGAAACAAAGATCTTTTTTATGTCTTTGCTCTTTTATTTCTTCACCCTTTTTCGTGCTCTACCCATTTTATGGTGGCCAGGGAGCATGAGCATAGCATGGTGAGGTGAGAAGGGCTTGGTGGTGAGCTCTGCCATGCTTTCCTCTTTGCAGAACATCTACAACCTCCCTTCTTTGACATCAAGCCAGTTTCTATCAATGTGACGCAAGGGGAAAGTGCAACCTTTAAGTGCCACGTGACTGGTTCTGCTCCCATGAGGATTATTTGGACCAGAGACAACAGAGAGATCCGCCCAGGTGTCAACTACAAGATAACGCTGGTGGAAAACACAGCCAGCTTGACCGTCCTAAAAGTTGGTAAAGGGGATGCTGGACTCTACACATGTACTGCCAGCAACAGTGTTGGAAAGGACGCGTGTGCAGCTCAGCTGGCTGTACAAGGTATTGCTGTGCCCTTTAGTATTCATGAGGTTGTTCTTTGCAAGGCAGACACCTGGAAAACAAAGCCCTGAATGCAGACGTGTGAGACTAACAACCTTTACAAGAGGCTACACTGACATGTCTTATTTCATTAAAATATTACTGTTCTATTTAAATACTTATTCATCTTTCTCTGTTCTAGTACAGTGCGTGATTTGTCTTATCAAAGGGATTCTTTGACTGAAATGTTAACTCTTAATACTCTGTTGCACATTTACGAACAGCCCTGTTGGACAGCAAAATCTGTTGTCCTTAAAGTCTTCCTCCAGCAGTGATGTTCACTAATTTATCCAGGGGAGAGAAAGTAAACTGAGAGAAAATCAGTTCACTTATGAGAGTTAAATGTGCTTTTACTGGGCATGCAGCTCCTGCACAGAGTTTTACTCTTCCACAGAGGGAAAGCATTGAAAACTGATTTTCTAGACAGCAAAACTGGAGGATCTGAAGGCAGACTTGGTGACAAATATTTATTCCACTGACCTTTGCTTCTCCACATAGTTTGTGGATCTTGCATATGTCAATGATCTAAACTTACGACTGCGTCAAACTGTGTTAGGACAAGTGACACTTGTATATTAGTGTGATTTCCTCAGTGTAGGTGGGAACATTTATTTATAGCTGTTCCGGATATCTCATTCTTATTGATTTTATAAAAGAACAAGTGTAAAATACACTACTTAAATTATGCATGAGTTCAAATGTCCCTATCGGTTTAGTGCTTTTTTTTTTTTCCTTCTCCATTTGAATTTGGGGGTAAAAACCCCAAAACATTTCAAGAGTAAATGCTATGACTTTTATTCTCTAATACAAATAACACAAGAAGCTGAACTACCTCTGGCAAGATTTTGTAAGAACTGCTTGTCAGAGATATTATGTACATCTAGAATATATTCTGCTCATAGGGATTTTTCTTGATAGGGGTGGGAAGAGTGGGGCAGACAGAATTACCTGTGGATTCAATGGCAAGTAAGGATGCTGTTATTATGTAGCTTGACTTACAAAATCATTGAAAGATTGTAGCAAGAATTCTAACATCTTTGACAGATTTAAAGCTTGTTTCCACCAGAATCCCAGCACTGTTTACTATTAATGATAATATTACTGATAGGTTTATTTGACTGGAGTTACTATTTATAAAATGATCCCAACTGACCTTATTTATGTTCTTACTCTTCAACTCTTCATTCATAAAATCATGAATTATTTTTCCCCAGGATTATTCTTTTTTTATTCTAAACTTACACTGGCACTCACTTCAGTCCTTTAGAATTTGTACGATTTCCCCAGGATTGTATAATTAATGATGTTCACTGTTTGTCAGCCAGGTTCTATAGAACTTGGAAGGGCACGCTCTTTGTGTGTGTTGATTTGCACGTGTGTAATCTGAGCAGATGACGCACACAGCCTTTTGTTTGTAGAAATAAGATCTTTCATTCAATTGATCTGGAAAATCCCCCAGTTTTTAACTGACTTTCCCACTTTAACATCTAATGTTTCCAATCTGTATTTTTAAGAATTGCTTTAGGTTGTAGAAACTGCTTTACATTCTAGCTATATACCTTACTTGTATATCTTCATTTTTGCAAAGGAATGGAATGGGAGTGTGACTACTCAGCAACTGTTAGCCTGCACATAGATAAAAGACTCTTTGTCACAGTGAAATCTGATAGTGGATTATGGAGGATCCAAGAGGCCTTGTGTTAACAAGCTGTATTTTCTATTTTTAGAAACTCTAAGGAAGTTTTGTTACTAACAGCACAGGGTGGTCTGCAAATGTCTCACAGCCTGAAGTAACCCACAATAAAATAGATATTCTTCCTACACCTTACAGACAGATGCACAAAGAGGCACTTCATCCTGTTTTGCAGAGCGATTTGTTTGTTGTGCCCACGTTACCACCTCTGGGTTTTGCTGGTTATATCTTTGATCTCTGAACATTTAGTCCTGTGATTCTGAATCATCCATATGGTACTTCTGATGAAAAGCATGAAACCTCCACTCCTTTCTCTCCTTACAGAGCAAAACGTAACCATCCGGTTTACTTTTCAATCATAGGACACTTAACACCGATTTCTATAATACCAGACATCTCATAATTCTTCCCAGCACAATTATTTTGAACCTCTTTCAATTGCTACTTAAGCTCCTTGACTTTTATTCCTCACATGCACCTTTATGTTTGGCTTTGCAATAAATACATGAAGGGTTATAATGCAGTTAGATTTATTGACTATTTTAATTGTAAATAACATATTAAGATAAAAAACAGTTACTACAATGTTCAGCATCAATGCTTTTAATAATACTTCTTGGCTGAACAGTTTGGATTCTTGCGTTTCCATGAGGCATTTCAATTACTCATGTAAGGAGAAACTAACTGAAATGCAGACAGAGAATTTTTTTTGTTTCCTAATCTAGATTTTGGACCAACTTGAAATAATCTAAAAAAAATTTCATAGCAATGGGAAAATTAGAATGTTTGCGTAATTCCCCAAAGTTTACTTTTTCTGTTGCATATTTCCCTGCTTATCAAAGAATCAGTGCAGTTTAAAGAATCAGCTCCCTTTTTTGGCTTTCCAGAACCACCAAGGTTTATTAAGAAACTAGACTCCTCAAGACTTGTGAAACAGCATGATTCCACAAAGTATGAATGCAAAATAGGTGGATCTCCAGAAATCAAAGTCACTTGGTACAAAGGTGAAACAGAGATCCATCCCAGTGAAAAATACAGAATGTCCTTTGTGGATTCGGTGGCAGTCATTGAAATGTACAACCTCAGCGTTGAAGACAGCGGTGACTACACTTGTGAAGCTCAGAATCTGGCGGGTAGTGCAAGCACCACTACCTCACTGAAAGTGAAAGGTCAGAATCCCAGTTCTTTCCTTATCTTACTATGTATATAAGTCCTGCTTTGTGGAAAAGCCATTAAATCCCTCTTTCTTTAGTCAGAGAGGCCAAAACCTGTCTGAATAGATGGCAAATCTCTTGCCTCTTTGTTATGCTGTGGAAGATCTTTCTTGTTTATGGTTTGTCTTTGCTGTTCATCATCAGGACAGCTACTTGAATACTGTCCTTTAATCTCTTTTGCTCAAATGACAAACTTTACCAACCCCTTTTTTTTTCAGCACCCCCCATTTTTATCAAGAAGCCCCATCCAGTGCAGACCTTGAAAGGGTCTGATATTCATCTGGAATGTGAACTTGAGGGCACACCTCCGTTCCAGATTTCCTGGTCTAAAGACAAACGGGAAATTCGGAGCAGCAAGAAATACAAGGTCATGTCTGAGAACCACCTAGCTAGTATTCACATTCTCAATGTGGATACTGCAGATGTTGGTGAATATCACTGTAAAGCTGTAAATGATGTGGGAAGTGACTCCTGCGTTAGCTCTGTAACACTAAGAGGTTTGTATAAAGATTGACATCTTCTTGGCATATCGTTGTTCCTGTTATTCTCCTCCTACTTTTCCGCTCCTGGCATGTTTTTTTTTACTGTTAAATATCTTCTCTTAAATAGCACCACCAAAGTTTGTGAAGAAGCTGAGTGATCTCACTGTCGTTGTTGGGGAGTCGATTGAACTGCAGGCTGCAGTAGAAGGATCACAGCCCATATCTGTTCTCTGGTTAAAGGACAAAGGTGAAATCATTCAAGAAAGCGATAATCTTTGGATCTCCTACTCAGAAAACATTGCAACTATGCGGATTGGACATGCGGAACCAGCCGATGCTGGGAAATACATTTGTCAGATAAAAAATGATGCTGGAGTTCAGGAATGCTTTGCGACACTGGCAGTGCTAGGTTGGTAGTATGGGTTGAAAAAAACACAATGTGTTTTAAGATGCTTTAAATTTTCAACTTTTATGATGCTAATAACTACTGCATTGTTGTTTTGAAAAATTTTGTGACTTGCATCTCGTTGCAGAACCTGCAGTCATTGTAGAGAAGCCAGGCCAAGTCAAAGTTACGGCTGGAGACTCCTGTACTCTGGAATGCACAGTAGATGGCACACCAGAGCTTACTGCTAGGTGGTTTAAGGATGGGAATGAACTGTCCACTGACCATAAATACAAAGTCAGTTTCTTCAACAAAGTATCTGGGCTTAAGATCCTCAATGCAGGACTAGAAGACAGTGGAGAATATACTTTTGAGGTGAAAAACAGTGTTGGTAAAAGCAGCTGCACGGCTTCAGTGCAGGTTTCAGGTTAGTTGACTACTCGTTTTGAGTCACATCTGATTCCACAGTTCCTTTACAAAGCCTTTAGATATCAAACACTTTCTTATGACTGGCAGCCTGAGAAACTCATTGCTTGTATAATCTTTGGAGCACTTGGCATTCCACTTTGACAATCATCAAGAATAAATGCCTATCTAACCTCTGAGCACCAGGAGTTTTTGAAAAATCTTGATCTCTTCAGCTTTAATCCTCATGCATTCCGAGACAGCTGGTGCAATGTTGTTGCTTATGAAAAAGAAATGCAAAAATAAAAACTGTCCCTCAAAAAGTGTGAAACAAAGCTCCAACATGTCCTTAACCATCAACTATCTATTTTTTAATGACTTCAGTGTGTAAGAGCAGACTGCTAAAGCAGATATATTAAAAGAAAGTTAACTGGTTTTATTATGCATGGGGAACTTCCTGCATTCTAATCTCCTGTATGGAAATTTTTATTACTTTTTTTTCCAACAAATGCAGATCGCATAATACCTCCTTCTTTCACAAGAAAACTGAAAGAAACATACGGTCAGCTGGGTTCTTCTGCTGTGCTGGAGTGCAAAGTTTATGGGTCACCGCCTATTCAGGTTTCCTGGTTTCATGATGGAGAAGAGATTACCAGTGGAGACAAGTATCAGGCTACCCTTACAGACAATACCTGTTCTCTGAAAGTGAATGGACTTCAGGAATCCGATATGGGAACTTATTTGTGCGCAGCTACTAACATAGCCGGGTCTGATGAATGCAGCGCATTTTTGAGTGTTAGAGGTCAGTATCAATAAGAAGCCAGAGACAGAGAGCACAAATTCCTTTTCCAAAATACCCCCCGTTCTTCGCTTTGTTACATATTTTTGTTTACTATGCTCTTCATCGAAAGTTCAAATGGTACTTCTTCTCTGTTTTATTTGTATGCTTAGAACCACCATCATTTGTGAAGAAACCTGAACAACTGAATGTTTTATCTGGGGCAAACATAACCTTTACCAGTATCATCAAAGGCTCCTCTCCACTGGAAGTTAAATGGTTCAGAGGTAGTGTAGAGTTAGTATCAGGACACAGTTGCAATATCACCTTGCAAGATTCAATTGCAGAACTGGAACTGTTTGATGTACAGCCGCTTCAGAGTGGAGAATACACCTGCCAGGTCTCTAATGAGGCAGGGAAGATTTCTTGCACCACACATCTTTTTGTCAAAGGTTTGTCCAGACTACTGTTTCTTATGTTTCTTTTACATCTGAAAATGATCTCTTGGCTTTATTTAACTTGTTTTCTTACCATTGTTCATTGTAGAACCAGCCAAATTTGTGAAGAAGGTGAATGATTTGAGTGTAGAGAAAGGGAGAAATTTAATCTTGGAATGCACATATACGGGTACCCCACCAATTTCAGTGACATGGAAGAAAAATGGAGTAAAAATAACACACTCTGAAAAGTGTAGCATCACCACTACGGAAACATCTGCCATATTGGAAATCCCTAGTAGCAAATTAGAAGATCAGGGGCAATATTCTTGTCATATTGAAAATGATGCTGGACAAGATAATTGTCGTGGTGCAATCACGATATTAGGTGCGTCAAGCCACCATCATGTCATCAATTGTTATTTGAACTACTAATGGTCATTGTGCAATACTTTTTCATGCTAATGGTGTGTGTTTGTTCTTCAGAACCACCTTACTTCATTACACCCTTGGAGCCGGTGCGGGTGACTGTCGGGGATTCTGCATCCTTACAGTGCCAGGTTGCTGGAACACCAGAAATGATTGTATCATGGTACAAAGGCGACACAAAGCTGAGAGGAACTGCTACTATGAAAATGCACTTTAAGAACCAAGTTGCCACTCTGGTTTTCAGCCAGGTAGACAGTAGTGACAGTGGAGAGTACCTCTGCAAAGTGGAAAACTCTGTTGGGGAGGCTACCTCATCATCTTTGCTGACAGTTCAAGGTGAATATTTATGAACAGGAAAATAGCCCATTTTTCTTAAGTATGCTCTACAATTTTGAAAAACAAATATGAGGGGCAGGCACAGGCAGGATGCAGGAACAACCACAAAACCACAGACGAAATGCAGAGTAAATTTATTCTCATTGTCTCACAAACCCCAGAGGACCTCTGAAAAAAGACCTGGGCAGAGGCACTCAAGCGGGAGTGCAGGTGCCGTGGAGCTCTGCCCACGCTACAGAGCAAAAGATTTTGAACCTGCTGCTTTTTCCTGTGTATCAGGGATATTTTTTTTAGGCATTGTTTTCAACAGTGCTTTGATGTTTCCTGCAAAAAGGCAGGAATCTCAAGCATACAATTAGTATGATATATGCGTGTTTCGACACCCCAGCTGCAAGTCACTTGAGTGTGCTTATGGTTCTCCTCACTAATCTGTTGTTTTCTCACAACAAAGACTACCTGTTCTTTATCAAACCCTTTACTGTTTCTTGACATGTGAGATATCCCAAGGCACTGTCTCCTGTTAGCAAAGGCCTACCAGTAAAGTTAATCAAAATACATCTCTTACTGACCACAGCTCTTCTGTAGGGATACAAGCTTCTGCGTCTTCCTTCCCCTCTGAGGACATTGCTTTGTTACCGCTATTTAACCTGTGGGTTAAATAAGCTCACTGGGTATAACTGAGGATGGAATGATTGTATATTTTCCTGCAACTGTACGCACAGGTTGAAGCACGTGGTCTTTTCACATCAGATTCCAAACAACTGGTATGCTGAATAACATTTCTAATCAGAAGTTTTGAGCAAAAATCCAGCATACTCTACAGTATATTAGACAGTGATTATTGGTGAATACAATAGGTGCATATCTTCTGAAAGCCTTCACTGTAAAATATATCTTTTCTTACAGAGCGTAAACTTCCTCCTTCTTTTACACGAAAATTAAGAGATGTTCATGAAACTGTTGGCTTACCAGTTACATTTGATTGTGGCATCGCTGGTTCAGAACCTATTGAAGTATCTTGGTTTAAAGATGGTGCACGTGTGAAAGAGGACTACAATGTTCACACATCCTTCATAGATAACGTAGCAACTCTCCAGATTTTAAAGACAGATAGGAGCCTTATAGGGCAGTATACCTGCACAGCTACCAATGCAATTGGGACTGCTTCTTCTGTTGGCAGGCTTGTCCTTACAGGTCAGTGGGTTGTGAAATATTTAATGGAAATAGCTTAAAACTCACTTTTGCTTTGTATATGGATTCAATATTGTACAAATAATATTTTTTCAACAGAGGTTTAAACCAAATTGAGTTTTTAAACTGATGGTTTTTTTACCTTTCACTCTTCAGAAGGGAAGACTCCTCCATTCTTTGACATCCCACTTACACCTGTGGATAGTATTATTGGAGAAAGTGCTGACTTTGAGTGCCACATTTCTGGAACACAGCCTATTAGAGTCACTTGGGCAAAAGACAATCAAGAGATTAGAACAGGAGGAAACTACCAGATCAGTTATGTAGACAACAGAGCTCACTTGACCATCTTGAGAGCTGGCAGAGGAGACTCTGGAAACTATACGTGCTATGCTAGTAATGAAGTTGGAAAGGACTCTTGTACAGCTCAGCTGACTGTTAAAGGTACCCAATATAGAATACATTGTATATATATTCTTCTTCCTTTAATTACACAAAGAGTTAGGCTTATTGCAACAAGATAAATTTGAGAAAAACTTTTGAGGTCTAGCTTGAAAGTACCTGTCTGGAGATGATAAGGGAATTAGAAAGGGTCACTAACAACAGTGGGAGGAGAAATGAAAGAATATTTTCTTTGGCCTAGTTTCTTTATGGGCTTTGGCCTATTTCTTTCTTGAAAACTTGACAAAAATGACATTTGACTTAAATTAATGTAAGAGAATTTTTTCAAATACGAAAATCAACTTTGACAATAACTCTAAGAGCAAGACACATGCTGTTTATCTTGGCATATTTTAAGTTAAACAAAACCAAACCTATTTAAATGAGAAGAAATATCAATTCTCCAACATTAAAAATTGTATTGAAACACTCTCTTTAGAATTTTTAATTTCAAGTTTGATTCATAGAATTTCAATAGTATGTTCATTTTTCTCTTTTTTTTTTTTTTTCAGAACGAAAAACTCCACCTACTTTTACTAAGAAACTGTCTGAAGCAGTAGAAGAAACAGAAGGGAATGAACTTAAACTTGAGGGCCATGTTTCTGGCTCTCAGCCTTTGACTGTTGTTTGGTATAAAAACAATCAGGAAGTTCATTCAAGCCCTCATTGTGAAATCTCTTTCAAAAACAATACCCTACTTTTGCATATAAAGAGTGTAGAGCAATCAGATGCTGGTTTATATACCTGTAAAGTGTCCAATGAAGCAGGAAGTACATTGTGTACATCTTCTGTTGTTGTCAGAGGTTAGTTTAAGTCTTATTTTTCTTTGCTTCTTACTTTTCTTTGTCGTATGTTAGCTGCAAATATACAGCTTCTATCTTCTGAGTTGCTTTTAATTATCTTACCAGCAGTAATTTGTCCTAAGGTGGAAAAGGTGAAACTGAGATAAACTACAAAATCAAAGAGTTCTTTAAATTTTGTGATTAAAATAAAGCAGCATTTTTGTTGGAGGGAGGGGCTTCTTTACTTTTTCATGATTTGCTATGACCGATCTAAAGTGAACATTGAAATTCTTTAGTGACATTTTTGTTGAATTTTTAATCATTCTGTTTTCGTGGAATAACTGTTTTTCTGTGCAGTTACATGTAACCTCGTGCAGCCTTGACAATATGTTGTGGCAGCATGGCACTTCATCATACTACTCTTGCAGGAGATTTCATATATGTTTCTTTACAGGTGCTTATATAGTTTTACAGCCTAATAGCAGTGGTTTAGTTCTTATATTATTTTTTGCATGTGAATGTTCTTGCTGCTTGGAGAAAAGGTATTTCTTGCACGTTTGCATAGAAAACAAACTCTTTTGATATTTATTCCATTTTCTAAAATTAAGATTGACATTCTCAGACTTCTGTTTATCCTACTTCATTCCTTGTGTTGTCTTCTTAAGAATCACATGCATCTCTTTGTCTCTTGCATTCTTGATAATACTTTCCTTCCTCGAGTATTCACGCAAGCATTTTCGTATTACAGAACCTAAAAAGCCTCCAGTTTTTGACCAACATCTTCAGCCAGTAGCAGCAGAGGAAGGTGATACTGTACAGCTCAGCTGCCATGTCCAAGGGGCACAGCCGATCCGGATTCAGTGGCTGAAAGCAGGAAGGGAAATAAAAGCTTCAGACAGATGCAACTTCAGCTTTGCTAATGGAGTAGCTCTTCTGGAGCTTGTTGGAATTACAAAATCTGATTCAGGAGAATATGTATGCAAAGCTTCAAATGCAGCTGGCACTGATACTTCTAAATGTAAAGTGACAGTTAAAGGTACAGTAACATGGAGAAAATCAGGGCATATGATTGAAATTTTAAACAGAATTCCATCCTTTGTTTTCTTTGGAAAACAAGTGTTAATAATCCAATAGCAAATGATTATTATCTCTTAGTTCTTTGCAAAGCTGTACAACTTGGGAAGACAGTATATTTAACAATAATTTATATATAAATAACAACATAAACAGAGGGAGATCAGTGTCAAACCAACAGTATATTCTTACCAAAAAGATTAAGAATTTAGTTTCTAAATCTAAACACCAAATTTAAGAAAAAAGCAAGTTAAATGAGTGAAATTACTTGGACATGCATATTTTACAGAAAACATGGAAACAATGGTGTTTATTAAAGGAAAATACAAAAGGAATTTGATTGAGATTGTGGCCTTAGAGACTAATTGCTTCAGGACTGTTACAACTCTAAAAGACATTTTGACCTTTTAACTGAAAAGTAAATATTGTCTAAGCATGAGTCCTTCCACGTAGATCTTGCCTTACCGTTGCATATAAGACCTAAGAGTTCAGTAGTATGCAGAAATAATGTCCTTTTCACTACATGGATAGCCACAAGACTAAGAACTATGCAAAAGAAAAAAAAAAAGAATTTAACAGATCAGTGATAAAAAAATGCACGTAACTGAGGGTGAAATTTCCCGAATTAGACAGAAAAGAGAATACCTCACTAAAAACGGATCCATTATAGAAAATGAGGCTCCTTATTTGCATAGCCATCTTTGAATTTTAATCCATGCAGAATATAAATGACTTGACTGAAGTTAATGAACAGCACAATATGGCCCACAGTATTCAGTTTCAGCCGGAAAGTGAAATACAAGTTCATTAAAACAATATAGAAGTATTTTTCATTTTTATCTCTTGCATAATAGTTTGTTCCACCTCTGTAATTAATTCATTTTTTTACAATTCCTTTGGAAGCATCATCAAGCATTAACTTAAACTATTACATGAAACCATCTATTTTAATTGTTTGTTTTTTAGAAAAACCAGCAGCTGCACCAGCAGCTAAGAAAGCAGAAGTGGAAGGAAAACTTTATTTTGTGTCAGAGCCTCAGAGTATCAAAGTCATGGAAAGTAAGAACCCTTTTCAAAAAATTTATTGTCTTTGATTTGCCTGCCCGTTTCGTTTGAGATTGTCCTTCTGTCATAGGCAGCTGGAAACACTTAGCTTCCTCATTTGCATTTTTCTGCAGAGACTATTGCTACATTTATTGCAAAAGTTGGAGGAGACCCAATTCCAAATGTTAAATGGACAAAGGGAAAATGGAGGCAACTCAACCAGGGAGGTCGCATTATAATCCAGCAGAGAGGAGACGAAGCCAAACTAGTAATAAGAGACACAATAAAAACTGATTCTGGCATGTACAAATGTATAGCTTTTAACCAACACGGTGAAATCGAGAGGAGTGTAAACCTACAAGTTGAAGAAAGGAAGAAAGAAGTTGTTGAAGGGGATCTCAGGGCAAAACTAAAAAGGTATATGGAAAGTTTTTATAGATTAATTTGCCATTAACACAGAAGAAACATTTTTTATTCTATATCTCAGATCAATATTAAATATTCATTAAATATACATAATTGTACCAAAAATAGAAGCACCTGACTAAACTAAAGGATTCCATTGCACATGGTAGTTCTAAGCTTGTCAATTTTTTCAATGAACAACTTTCTAGGATGAAGCATTGTATATTTAACTTATGTCATTGATTTGCATAGCACTCCAACAAAAAGGAAGGAAGAAGAAGAGGAGCAACCTATTGACATCTTGGAACTTCTCAAAAATGTAGATCCCAAAGAATATGAAAAATATGCTCGCATGTATGGAATTACAGATTTCCGTGGCCTCCTGCAAGCCTTTGAGTTACTAAAGCAAACCCAAGCAGAAGAAAGCCATAGACTGGTAAGATACAGCACGACTGCAGCATCGGCTTTGTTAGGACTAACACGGTTCCTTGAGCAGACTTGGCGTCCGTACTCTTATGTTACTGTGTATGCAGGAATTTCTGGTTCTTCCTTAGATCTTTTACTGAGTTCTCAATTTCTTACATAATCAAACCAAAGAAGAAGGAATGGGCCTTCTGACCATGTTCTGTCTTCACAGCTTGGCTGCAATTTTTAAGACTGGAAGATATGCTAATTACAGTACAATTACAGAAAAATTGGTGTAGAAACTAATTCTGTGTTGGATAAACATAGCTTGACATTAATCTTTGAGTATATCCTACCTTTTTACAGGAAATTGAGCTCACAGAAAAAGCTCGAAGAGAAGACCAGGAGTTCGATGAACTTGTAGCTTTTATTCAACAACGACTCTCACAGACAGAGGTAGCATATTTTTGGACTGATTTATGAAATATTCAAGCCTGTAACAGGGAACTTGAAACTAATTTAAAATAATATTTTTCAGCCTATTACTCTGATCAAAGACATTGAAAATCAGACAGTTTTAACGGATGAGGATGCTATCTTTGAATGTGAGATTAAAATCAACTATCCAGAAATTAAGCTTTCATGGTACAAGGGAACCCAGAAACTGGACTCCAATGACAAATATGAAATTAGAATTGAAGGTGATCGCCACACACTGAAAATCAGGAACTGCCAACTTGAAGATCAGGGAAATTTCAGAATAGTGTGTGGACCACACATTGCCAGTGCCAGGCTAACTGTGATTGGTAAGTGCACTTTTGAAGTATGTATTTGAATTAATTTACATGTTAATTATTCCACTGTCTGATGTCTGCTAAAATATGTGTTTTAACGTGCTAATAGAACCTGCAGTTGAACGGCATCTTCATGACACTACTTTCAAGGAAGGAAATACATGCACGCTGTCTTGTCAGTTCTCTATCCCAAATGCCAAGACTCAGTGGTATAGAAATGGGAGACCTATTAAGATAGGAGGGAGATACTCAACACAAGTCTCTGACAAAGTACACAAACTCATCATCAAGGATGTTAGAACAGAAGACCAGGGACAGTATACCTGCAAGCTTGACAATCTAGAAACAACTGCAGATCTGGCCGTTGAAGGTTTGTAAACGGATAAAGAAGCTCTTTATTACGGCAGTGCTAAACAGTTTCTGGATGTTCCGTTAACAGAACAAATGAAAATAAAATAAATTTCTTAAAGAGATATTCCCAAACTTGGAAACATACTAAAAAAATTAATTTTGTTTTCCTTTCTCTTTGAACGTTATGTGACATACTTGTGTAAGTTAGTATTTTCGACTAAATCACCATTACTAATGTCCCCTGGCCTTCAATCTGAGTCATGCTTGTTTTTTTTTCTTTTTCTCTGACACTCTTTTATTTTCCTTGGTTTTCCTCTTTCTTCTTAATTATTATTTATCTTTAATTTCTTTAATGTCTTCTCTTGTATAATTTGTCTGCACAGCAATCTTGTTATAGTTGTGCTCTTACGTCTTCTAATCTTCATTCTTACATAGAAAACTGGATAGAAGATGGAATCCCTTTTTCTTATTATACTTTTTAAGAACTACTGTTATTATCTCTTATTATAGTGTAGCTGTTATTACGAAAACCTAGCTAAATGGCCTGGCAGTGCATAACAATAAATATATATTTTTTGTTTCTAAAAACAGCCGAACCAATCCAGTTCACAAAGAGCATACAGAACATTGTAGTGAGTGAACACCAGTCTGCAACCTTTGAGTGTGAGGTGTCTTTTGATGATGCAGTTGTGACATGGTATAAAGGTCCCACTGAACTGAGAGAAAGTCCCAAGTACAGCTTCAGAAGTGAAGGTCGCTGTCATTACATGACTATTCACAATGTTACTGCAGAAGATGAAGGTAAAAATGCATGGAATATTTGTGCTGATGCCATTCTTTTACCTGATTTTGTTGTCTGCTTTTATAATGATAAAGGCATCTAAATATCAACATTCTTGACTGTTGCAGGTGTATATTCTGTAATAGCTCGTCTTGAACCAAGAGGAGAAGCAAGAAGCACTGCAGAGCTCTATCTGGTAACCAAAGGTTAGCAAATTTGTTAAACAAATTTGTGATCATAGACATCTGCAAATTTGTGAGTTTGAAACATGATTCCGGAAACATAAAATAGTCCTAAAAGAAATGTAATGTTCTTTTGCAGAAATCAAACTGGAATTGAAGCCACCAGGTAAAGATCATGGGCAAGACTGGCACAAGATCATGTCTACACTCTTTTATATTTTTTTATTTTCAAATGCTTTTTTCCTGGTTATTGTAAGTCAAACCTACACCCTGAAAAAATATTCCTCATCCATACATATGAGGAACTATTTATTATCATAAATAGTGGCAATGAATAATGTGGTAACTCCGAAATCATTGTACTAATGTGTCTGAGATCCTATTTTGTACAATATGGGAAGCCACATTCTCTAAAACACAGGATTTTATTTTTGTTTGAATGACTGAGGAATAGAACAATGAAAAGGTACCAATTAATAGATTTCTTCTGTACAACTGAAAAAAAAAAAAACAACCAAGGAGGTAAAATGGGTAGCAATCATTTCTTCATGATGTAAAATGATACTGTTTTCTAAATCCTTTTAAAAGCCTACTCAAAAAATATGAAAGAATTATTTAGAAATAAAATGAAACAGTGCTGAGTCTGGCCAGACTGGAAGATTATCTACTGGTCATCTAGCTTGAAGCTACAATCCTTGTATGCTAGAACAAGAAAGATTTGAAAGAATTGCTGTTCTTGGGGACAGCATGATCAAGTCTATTTGTTTAATTAAAACAATTAAACATTTTGATTTTCTAGATGTTCCTGATGCCAAGGTTGCCGTTCCACCTCAAAAACCAGCTGAAGGTAGGGTAACAAACCATATTCCTTCCACGGTGCTGTTTTATATATGCACTGAAGCAGCAGGCCAGTGGAAACCTCAGAGGAAAAAAGTCAGCTCAGTGACAAGATCTAGTTAATTGTGTCTAGAGAGCCATCACATGAGCTAGACTTGGCTTGGATAGGTTTGTTTTGCTGTGTGGCAGGGGAAAACTCTATACAGGCAGTGTTAGGAATAAAGCCTTTTCTCTTAAAAAAGAACTTGACCTTTTCATCTTGTTTTCTCTCAGTCTCTTGTTCATTTGATCTTCCTTTTATTTTCATTCTCCTCTTCTGATCATTCTTTATTTTCAACTTCTCTTCTTTTTTTTTGCCACAGAAATATCTTTTAAATAAGCTGTCTGAATTACTACCTGTTAGGGAAAAAATAAA
>NW_010421620.1:29190-31490 GCF_000710305.1 Buceros rhinoceros silvestris | reverse complement strand
AGTGGTGTAATTAAGATGGGAAATTTGAGCTGACCCCAATATTAGCTTGGGAGGTAACTGAAAAGAGGCACCGAGGTGGGTGGGCCTGGGTGCCAAGGCCTGATCTTACTGGGCCTAACTGTGCACAAGTCTCTGGTGGCTGTGGAAGGCCCCCAGCCCCTTCCTCTTCATTTCAACTTGAGCACTGTTTTTGACCACAAGAACAATCAATCCCAGGGGGTTTTGTGTCCTTTTTGTGTGCAGCAAACAAGGGCAGTATCTGAGGATGCTTCTGCTCCTACTTGATGTTGGGCTAGAGGACCAGACTATGGAGCCCCCATGTGCATGCGTGGGACGACACAGGCACTGGGTTCTGGACACGTTGCACACTGCCTTTCACTCTCCTCACAGCCTACGGTTCGTCACCTGGACAGTGGTGGGATGGCAGCATTGCCCCTGCTGCCTGCCCGCACGGCATGTGGTCCACCACCCCTTCCCGCCCTGGCGGGCAGAGAGCATCTCACTAGACAGACCTGTCTTTGCAGCCACTGCTGAGGAAAGCAGAAGCCGAGTCTTGGGTTGCACCAGCTGAGACAAGCTGAGAGGGCAGCCAGGAAGGAGGAGGAGGGAGGGTGGCTTGGACAAGACCTGTCAGCTGTGGCAGAGGGAAAGGGAAGAGCAAGGCAATGGGTGAGGATGGAAAAGGCAGTTGAGAGGAGAGGAGAGGAGGACCACGGTCTTGGTTCAGGAGACACCTTACCAGCAATTTCAGGGGGAGAGAGAGGAAGAGAATGATCGAAGGAGTGGCTGGATAGGTGACCTTGACTGCAGGGGAATTCAGCCTTTCTCCTTGTTATCCAGGGGGAATGGCTCACGGCCAGGGAGACTCCTCCACAGAGGACTATGGCACAGGGAACTTTGTGACCAGGAGGAAAGGCTTTGGCTGCTCGGTGAAAACAGGTTTATATGCCAGGGCCTGAACTAAGTGCATATTGCAATGGTCACAACTACCACTGCAAGAGATACAGACACATTTCACTCTTAGATAACATCTTACAAGTGGTAATTAAATTTTTACAACACCCATGTGAGGTAAGTGTGTAATTATCGCTCCTATTTTAAAGCTAGGAGAGGAGAGAGGGCAAATGGCTTTCCGAAGGCCAGGTGGTGAGTCAGTGGCAGTGCCACCATCACCAAGGAGGAGCTCCTGGTTCCCAGCCTGGCCTGCAAACCACTGCGGTGTGGCAGCCTCCCTGCTGAGAGATGAAAGCGAGCTGATTTCTCAAGCGCTTTGATGAGAGAGGGAAGGTTAGAAATAGCCTGCGGCTGTTTCTGGAGAAAGTGTCAGGGCTGAAGGAGAATTTTGGAGGAGGGGAATGGGAAAGGGGGTGGTGGCGAAATAACTATTGATACGAGTGGCTACAAAGAGAAGGGAGCTGACAAACCAGAACTCAATGACAGGGGAGGAAAGTGAGTCAACAGGGAAGGCAGACTTTCTTGAGAGAGGCCTCAGGGAGAGGAGGGGAGGCAAGGAAAGAAAGAGTGGCAAGAAGGGGATGGGGACGTTTGAAAGCTGTTGTGTTGGGAGACAGACAAAGAAATGCCCCTGAGCTTGGGGTCTTACAGTGCCTAGGTAATTATATTCGTGCTGTTGTCTCTTGCACAGCAGCCAGAGATCTCAGAGCCCTCTGCAGAGTGGGATAAGAATCATTACCTTTGTTTCAGCTATGGAAGAAACGAGGCTTAAAGCAGCAAAGCCTGTGGTCGCACAGCAAGGCCAACACATCATTCTGGTTTAAACTATTACCATAAATGTATCTTGAAATAGGAGTAGGACAGACAAGGATACACAGTTCTCAGTGTCAAAGGAGAGAAAAAGAGAAGAGAGGACTGATGTCAGCAGCCCAGATCTATTCCTTATATTTCTAGAATATATAATGCCAAGAAAAATGACAGGTGGAGGCTGTGAGCTTTGGATCTTCTTGTGCTTTAAACTACAAGCTAAGGAATACCAACAGGCAGACACAGCACTATATACACATGCACACACATACATGTGCACACGATAGCCCTGACGCTAGCATTAGTGTGATCTGTGCCCTTAAATCAGTTATTCCCTCAGTTTTCCTCCTGTCAGCAAAATTAAGGTAACAATTTGTACAACTAAAAACTGGAGACACACCTGTATTCTAGAAGACTTTCACAACACCAAGTATTCTTAGATTCCCAAAGTGCTTTGGGATAGAATAGAATAGAAGAAGAGAAGAGAAGAGAAGAGAAGAGAAGAGAAGAGAAGAGAAGAGAAGAGAAGAGAAGAGAAG
>NW_010421620.1:23432-28880 GCF_000710305.1 Buceros rhinoceros silvestris | reverse complement strand
GCGTGGGCCTGCCACACCAGAAGGAGCATCCTCTGAAAAAGTAGAAGACCAGAAAATAGCCTCCAGTGTTACTGGTGGATTGCACTCTCTGAGGTGGCACAGTGTTTTCAAGGCCTGAGAAAGTGAGATGCTTTTGTAAATGTTCCTTGTAATTTCAAACACTGCCTTTCCTCACCTCTTTCTCCTCATTTTCCTCACAAGAAATGATGAAGCCACAGCTATTTTTACCTTAGTTTGAGGACAGAGAAGCATCCTCCAGTATAAAGTGAGAGGAGGAAACCAGTGTAACACATCTGCTGAAGGAATCAGGACGGAGCAGTATAAAAGATAATGTCTACTATTAGTAACATTCCTTTGGCATTAACGTTTCCACCATTTATTCCAACTTTATCGCCTCTTCTTCCTCAGCTGTTCAGGAGCGTCAGAGGTTCCCTCGCCTGACCTCTCCCTCCTCCTGGCGCAGAGGGCCGTGGCACTTCAGCTGTGTAGTGCTACCACCCTCTGGCCACCGTTAACACCACAGTCCTCCACCTGCAGGAGTGCCCTGAACAAAATCATCTGCCTTCTTCACCTTCCCTGAGAGGTAAATGCTGCCTTTTAGTGCAGCCAGTAAAGACAGACAGTGATCTACACCTTCCGGTGCAGCTCTTCGCAACGCCTGTTTTGGCCACTTGCTTTTATAAAGAGACTTCATCTGGGTGAAGCATTGGTTGACACTTGGAAAAGTCCAGCACATGTGGCAAGAGGGTCCACGTCCTCATGACTCCTTGTACGGATGCACCAGCAGCATTAGAATGGTGACTGATTCCTACTTTGAGATTGTGGGATGAGACGTTCTGTGCCATTTTTGAGATTGAAGTCTTAGAATGGCCATTGTACCCTGAGCAAGACGCTTTATCTTCCAGCACCTCAGCTGCACAGCTGTAAAGCAGAGGCTGTACGCCTTAGCTCTTGTGCATGGATGATGCTGAGATGAATTCATAAATTGTTGTGATTGCATAGGCATGAAGACACAACAATGCCAAGGTGCATAGCAGCCTGTCCATGTCATCCTGTCCTGTCACTGAGGCTCCTACAGAGACATCTGTCAGTGGGGGAACCTTCTGCCTATCAAAGTTGCACTGAGACCACTAGCTCATTTCCCAAGGAGCAGCAAGCAGTTACAAGGACTGCAAGAGTTACAAAGAATTTGTGACCAAAGCCCAGAGTACTTGGAATATGAGAGTAATTTCACATACTTCTACCTCAACAGACTGAACTTATTTCGGTGAAAAATTCCCAACTTTTCATATTTTATGCAAGAAAGTATACTATGAAAACAGGCATAAAACCAAAAACAGTCTCAAAGCAAAAAGCAAAAGCTTTCAAGCTTTCAAAGGGCACATTCCAACATCGTGTGTTTTTGTGTGTGGAAATCAAACCATGTGTTTTTTCAACTGTTCCAGGATAGGGAAGTGTGAGGAGCGTAAGTGACAAATTACTGTCCTGCAGAATTGTACCAGCTTTGTAGCTCTTAAGGAGTGATGGAGGACCACTCTGGCCATGTCCTGTTTGAAGGAGCAGTGAGAGCATCCATTGTTCTTTATCGTTTCCTTGTTACAGCCTCTCTTGACAGGTGACAGGTCGACACACCCTTTCCTATAAGTGTTGTGGGTAAGGCTACAAGGAGCGGTTAGACTGTGTAGTGCTTACTGGGACTTCACCCAAACTCCTCATCTGCTCTCCAAATCTCTTTGAAGATGGCATTAGGTTTGTGACAGCAGCATACAGGTGGGAGCCAAGTGGAAGCATACAGGGTCACGTCAGATGGGATTGCTAGTGCCATAAGCTCTCACTCATCAAGAATCTCTCTCTTTAGAGAGCATCTGTGTAGTCCTGTGGGCCTGGCATTAGAAAGCAGTGGAAATCGGGACTGACTGGTTACATTCCCGTTATAGGCATGGAAAAATCTCTGAAGGAAAGAGTTCCCAAACATTCAGTCTCCGTGTGGTCACATTCGGACGCTGCATTTGCAGGTGGTGTGGCACTCAAAGTCTTCCTTAAGAGGAATATAAAAATGTAGGAATGACTATACTGGCTCAGACCAAGGATCCGTCTAGTGCAGCATCTTATTTCCAGCAGGGTTTATGAGCAGACAGCTAGGGGAGAGTAATGACAGGTGAAGAACATATGATGTTTCCTCTGAGTTAGTTCCCAGGCTCTGACTATTTGTAGCTCAGAACATCTTCGGACCTCACGTCATTTGTCAGTAACACTCAATAGATGTTTTTCCAAGCAGTTGCCTAATTGATTCTTGAACTCCCATAAGGCTTTTGTATGCACTGCACGCTTTAGCAAGGAGTGCTGCAGGTATGCCAACGCCTGCATGCCTGCCATTTGTTCCCAGCCCGTCTCATAAAAGCATCATCTGACGGCCCCTGGCTCTTGTAATTGAAAAGATAATGCAGAGTAGCTTTATTCACTCTGTCAACACGATTTGTGGTTAGTAGAGACCTCTGCTATGTCCCCCTGCCCTTTCCACGGGTTTCAGAGATACTTCAGCATCGCAGTGTGCCGGGAGCAGGTCTCATTACCAAAGCTGCTGAGCTGAAGGGGCATAAACACAAACACCAGCTCATCACGTATCGTCGCCCCCACACTGGGCAGCCACTTGCACTGCGGGAAGACAGCCTATCCACCTGCAATGATACTTTTGTGCACAGTTGCTATTCACTGTACCAAGGGCACTGTATCCAAGTAGGTCCATGGTTTTGAACAGGTGCATGTGGATACACTGGAAATCAACACCAGGCTCACTTTTAACAAATTTGGATCATTTCTCAAAGAACGTAGAGCCTCTGGCCGCCTGTGGCACATAGAGACGTAAATTATTTCTTTTCTTTAAAAATCCATTTCTCTTTCTTCCTCTTCTAGAGGAGGTCCCTGGTTCAAATGTGTAAATTTTGTATACTAGGCTGACATTAAAAAAAATGCTGGACACAGATGTATGTAAATTAATCTCTACCCATATCTGAATGCTAAACAGGTCACAATTTTTTCCCCTTTGAATAAAAGAGAAAACCCCAGTAGCATCTCTAACACTTCTCCAAAATAAACTACCTCTTCTTTTTCTCTCATCTACCCTTCTGTCCATAACTAAGTCCTCATTTATTTAAAGAACAAAAACAAGCAGAAAAAACCACATCTGCTATGCCCACCATTTTGTTATGGAAATGTGCTTCACAAAATTAAAACCAAACAACTTTCAAAGCAGCAGCTCTTGACACATCAGAACTCGTCTTTCACCTTTTTCACCTCCACCCATAGGAGAGCTCCTGGCTACCTGCCCAGATGAAGAGGGAGCCATGGCAAACTGCGGCATCTTGCATCATGTTTTTCAATGGCCAAGACTGGCATGGCACAGGCTGTGAAAGGGAACAAATTTCAAAGTTGAAGGAACTTTCTACAACTACTGTTCTTTACCTTTGGTTCCTCTCCAGGGGCCAACAGCAAATGGATGTCTTCAGGTGATGATATTTGTGGCAAGAAAATCTATTGGCTGTCTCTGCCATGGTTTGACTTCGGGAGCACTGCTGCTTAAGCCATTTTCTAACACTGATGACATGATGCCTAAAATAACAGAAAACAGACAAAAAATAGCCACAACTTAATAATCCACTAAAGAAGATTAAGTTCATCAGTAAAAGATTTCCCATGCTGCAGTTTATTTTCTCAGATGAAGAGTGTTCCTTTGGGGAGACAGATGCTCTACTTCATTTTTTGTATTTAATGGAAATTACAAGACCTATTTGCAACCGAGCTAAGAGATTGGATTCTCTTGCTTTGTGCCTCTAAATCTCTCACATGCATGGGGCTGACTGACACATCCTCATACTTCACACGTAGATGTGCCTTCCATTAAAACCTGCCCAGACAGCAGAGTTGAAGAGGGTATGTCCTAGATGTTCCTCCTTGATGTCTCAAGACATAGAGAGTCCTTTCTCAAATTTCTTTACAGGCTAAAAAACTTCAGAATATTTTTGCAACAGAAATAATATTTGTTGGTGTTTTTTTTTCCCCAGCAGGTTGCGTAGTTTCTGCAATACCTTTGTCTCCGAAGACCCCAGATCAAGAGGCTGGCCTCTATACTGTTTATTGAGCCTCAAATCCTTCTAGCTGCCCGCCAGCCAGCAAGCCTGACCAACGGAGCGTGGGGGAAAGGATGAGGAAAATGGGTAAGTCTTGCACTTAAAAGATACCAAACCTGTAGTGAGGACAGTGGGCAAGGGAGGAAAATCACAAGTCCAGGCTTCTTCTCTGAAAACAGCTGCCACCAGCTGACTCTGTTTAAAATACCTTGTTTGACGCCAAGTGCCACATAATTATGTAAGAAAGAAGCTAATTGAAAAGTTGCTTCTTAGTTTGTGAGGGACCGAACTTGGATCATCTAAAACTCCAGAGGTCAGTGCCATGAGTGCTTGATGAGTGACAAGGCTTTCTGCAGTTTGCTTAAGATAATTTATTTTTATGGGTATGCATGTGTGCTCAAGTGAGAAAAAAAGTTTCATTGCAAATGCAAATAAAAATCAGAAGCTGACTTTTATGAGATTTTTCACCTCTTTTCTCAATCAAAAAGATCAAACGAAAAAGGCGGGTGTGAAAAGCCCAAACTTTGAGATATTTATTGATTTGCTTTAACTAAAAAATCAAGTGCTCTAAACCAGTTGTGAAAAATTTGCTGATACTTTCAAAAAAGTAAGAATATCAGAGTAAAATTTAGCTGCTCTTTTATGAAACCAACTTCTTGCAGAGGCTAAGTGGCTGGCACCAGGACCAGCGGAGTCCTACTGGACTCCCATGGAGAAATGAAATATAACTGTACGTACAGGCTGCTGCAGTGAGTGGATCTCTATGGCAATACAGAACCAGCTTGTTTCACAATTTTAAAATACAGATTGTCTATAAATCTTCAGTTCCTAGATGGTTCAGTGGCAGCAAATGCAAAAGAAGTCACCTCAAGCTGTTTGCAAAATTGTAAGTTACATGGATCCATGAAGACTCTCTTAAGGCATACAAGAGGTGATTTCTCTGTGCACTAAGAATTTTATGAATTAAATTTGTCTTTGGGCATGAGAGAGAGCTTATGAAGGAAAATGCTGTAATCTTATGTCATTTTCTAGGGAAGAAAAATTTAAACAGATGATCTTTTCAAGGTGTTTTAATCTATTTTGCATATGAGTGAGTCTAATTCAATGGACCTCTTTTAGTAAATTTAATATTAATTATTATTTGGTCATTTAAATCATGGTCCTTGCCTATCTACACCCTACTCTCCCCACTCTGTCCTCCATGGATGTGGTATTTGCTTTCCTGAGGCAAAGGCATGGGGACAAATGGGAATAAAAGTGAAAGCAAGAACCACAGGCACCATGGCCCCAGAGGCGGTGTCCTTCACTCATCGTATCTTCC
>NW_010421620.1:8747-23345 GCF_000710305.1 Buceros rhinoceros silvestris | reverse complement strand
CGATCTCTTGAGCCTACGGTCACCAAAGTCTTGATCCTGACCATGTGGAGGACAGCACAGGAGCTGAGTGCCTCCACGGTGGACCGCTTTGGACCTGAGGAAGGTTTCTCATCATCCTGTCTCCCACGTGGGTCTGCAACTGCCCTGCACAGCTTCAGAGCCCACGGGCCACACGTGGTGAGACAGCAGGTCTGTGGTCACCGGCACACCACGAGGTGGCCCCTGGACAAAAAGCAGGGAAGTGGCACCAAAGACTGCAAGAGGGGTGACAAAACAGGGGCATGAATTTCACACTCTCCTTGTAAGACTTCGCAGGTGTCTGTCCTTGAACCAGGCCAGAGCCTTCAATCAGTTGCTATGGCTCTCCCAACAGTATCTTTGGTAGCTATCAAGGCCCTAACTGCGTTGCAACACGATGGATGTAGACACAACCTGCTTCTATAGAAAAGATAATTAGGGGATAGATCAGGCGTGTGCACGTTTCATGTTCCAGCAGCGTTTATGCTGAAACATGCCTATCTGTGGGAGGACCTCCTCGACCTCTTTGCACCAGGTGGAAAGCCCAGTCTTTGATCTGAGCTCCAGGAGCTGAAGCAGTTTGAGATGCCTGTGCAGAGCGTGTGCTGATGCAGCATGATGAGGATAGGCATATTCGCACGTCTCACAATTCTATAAAAACCATCATTATTACCTGGATGCAGTGAGCCACAGTGGGTGAAGTGCCCAGCTGGGCAACTGTTGTCCAGATGGTGATGGATTGCTGATAAAAAAGACGGGAACAACTCCTCGATCCTTTCAAATAGGCACACAATTTTAAATCAAAGCTGCCACTTTGCCCACTGCTGATCGTAACATGTCCAGTGTGCCTGGAGGCATTGGCCAACTCCAGATTGCCAGACCGTACAACTGTCAGTCACGCTGACGTCAACATCAGCAATGAGGTAGCACGGTGCCATCCTTACCCCCAGGGTCCCGGAGAACACAGATGCTTGGGCTTTAGTTCCTTGCTGTGGGAATTTGTGCATGTGCGTTCAGCTCTGTGGTACAGCTTTGTCACAAACCAGAAATGACGGAATAGCGGTAAAGCTGAGCTGAGCGCGTATGGAAGAAAAAGACAGTGAGAGCGAGATATTAACATCCCAGAGGAGAAAAGGTTTATTTTGTCACGTAATTTACCACCCTCGGAGACACAGAATCAGAATGCTCATAAGCTACAAATCAACCGGGTCACGTGATTTAGAAGGTGAACATGCTAATATGGATCTGACGGGTGTTAATGATAGCTTCCAATGGAAAAGGGGATCCTGGAAGAGAAATTGCTCGTTAAACAAGTCTAACAGCATTGATGTTTTCTAACAGCATTACTTTCTGGAGCCAAGTGTTGCAAAATACAAAGTGTCTTGCTACCTTTAGTTAGGAGAAGATCCTTATGAACATGATCATCTGTCAATGTCCAATTTTATTGTATAATGTGCTTCAACCCATGTTTCCTATGTATGGTTCCTAATGAGATTAGTGGAGTGTAAATCTTCATGCAGTTTAAATAAAGTCTCTCAAGTGTCTGCCATTAGAAATATATTGTTCTGTATTGCCCTGTGGGCACTGAAGTTGCATCCCGTAATGGCGAAGTATTTATCTGTGTCATATTACGAGGCATTTGGTTTAATTTTAAATGGGAGAGTTCCATCTTTTCTTTGTTTTGACCACCATACAATGTGGTTAATTAGAATTTGTGGGTGGTTTTTTCCATTTTGGCCAACAAAAAGGCCAGAGTCTTTCATTCAGTATTTCAAAAGCGGCCCATATGGAGCGGCTATTGGCACAGCGCGTGGAGTAGCCACTGACCCGGTACAGAGATCACTGCTGTACTGTCGTATTTACCCCAGTAATCCTGTCTGTCCAGATTTCACTTTAAGTAATTTCCCACCCACACAATTTGAATGGCTAATTCCCATATGAATATTCTTACCTGTTTGTTGGGATACTTAAGTATTTCCTAAGTTTCCTAACTCTGTTGACTCACTCAGTACTGCTCAGTTCTTAATATGGCCAAGAAGAATTCCAAGTAGAAAAACAAACATACCGAATTCAGATGTCCTTTCCTTCCTCAAATGGGTTTAATTTTGCTGTCACCTCTATTGAGGGACACCAAGAGAAAACATTCATTGCAATCGATAGAGCTAGAAGTCCAGATCAGCTCCTCCCCTCTCACCTTGTGGCATTGACGGGAAGAACTCGCTTTAGTGACTGGAAGTTCATCTCATCATACCCCAGGTGTCTGAAACGGGTCAGAGGAACAGATGAATCATCTCTTTGTCTCCACTGACGATATCAGGAGTTTAGGCCATTAGTCAATGTCATGCAAACATATCTTCTAGGCTGTCCCGTTTTTTCTTGCAGTGTATTTGCCTTTGCATGTTACTGTGACAGGTCCATCACAGCTCCAGAATTATATCCAGCAGAGGAGCGGTGCTGCCTGGCTCCCTCTGAGGTGCAAGCAGTTACAGGATCGTGGCATCTATTCTAATGAGGCCAGTGGCTTAGCACAGGAGGATTTACATCAGCATAACACTGGGGTAAACTCCAATAACTTCACCAACCCCTACCTTTGTTGTGATTGTCGCGCCACCTCAATGCATTTCCAGGTATGTATAGATTCCCCTTGATGACTGCTGCACCGTCTCCAGCAGTTTGAGGCTCACTAAGATGGACTTCTTCACCAAATTGTTTCCCCTTCTTGGTTCAGAATCCCCCCAGTGAGAGTTAACTCTTCCACATCCTAGGCAAGTGTCTCTTAAAGCTCGTTGCTTCACTATTAGACACGGTAATACCATTGCCTTGGTTCCCAGTACTGTTCTGCTGGTGAAAGAAAGCCATAAAGTTTTTTCTAGAATTCATTGTTATTATTCAAGTTACTTCAAGTAAACAAGGTGTTGTTTCACATCACGGAATGTATTTTTTGCTAAGGCGCCGCCACGATGGGCTTGTGTTAACAGTCTCAGTGATGATCAGTTATGATAACGGTTGATCAGTGATGAAGAGTTTGCTCCCCATGTAGATACTTAAAACCAGCAAGCTCTAAAACATTACCATTAAAATTTACTTTATGATGTGGCTTTGCCAAATGAGGGATCTGTGATTAACGTGCCCTTCCCTGCCTCCTGCTGCCTGCTGTAAGTGCTCTGGTTCGAAGCCCAGCATGGCAGCCTGCCTGTGCCTGTGCTGCAGCCAGAGGAGGTGACTCTGCTAGGGGAGAGGAAGAAAAGGCCGTTGGCGCACGGCCTGGCAGAGAGGACAGCGTTTCCCCTCGTTGTCCTATGACTGAGTCTGGCACGGGCCCTAGTCACATGAATTGGCACTGAGCTTATTTCTCATCAGGTCATCTGGTGTGGGGATGTGCCACCCAGGAGGTGGCCTAGTCAGCCATCAGCCTCCCTGCCTTCACATCCATGCATCTGCCCATGTTGGGTTTGGTTTTTTTTTTTAACTTTCTTGTTTTACCTGTTAAAATTAGTATTTCCATGCCTTAACAGCTGTTATTATAATTTCTTTTAAAGCAAGAACTGCGTTTCTCAAGTAATTACTGGGCTGGAGGACCTGAGGCTTTAAGAAAAATGAATAGCCATGGCAACTGATTGACAACAGATCCATGGCTTCTCTTACCACCGCTAAAGAAACATAACTAAAGCCCTAGAGGTTTTTTTTTTTTTGATTTTCTGACATCTCATCTAAAGCAATTGAAAATTCTCTGGAGCAACGCCACAAAGGCACTGACTTCTTGAAGCACAGCAAGATCATTTCTCATGTGAGAGCAAAGGTACACACACCCAGGAGGTCCAGCTGGGGCTGGCATAAGCAGCAGAGGAGGGGACAGTTTGGGCAGCAAACCTACAGGGATCTGTGACCAAACAACGTCAGAGAGCCGGAGGTGAGGAGCCTGTCCGCGTGTGACTCCTCTGCTGGAAAAGGCGGATGCTAAGGAGGCTTTGCTGATTCCCCCTGCCTGGAAACCTGTAATGAGCTCAGAGCAGAACAGCAAAAGGGCACATCTGTTAGTTTCTCCCAAGCTAGAAAGGGCTGAAAGCCAAGAGAGATGTCTAGGGGCTAATCTGCTGGCCTGTCTACACAGCCCAGGATTTCTCCTGTCTGAGCCCTGGAGGAGGGCCGGTGCGCTCTGTCTGAGAGCAGAGGAAGCTGGCGAGTGTCACTGAGAGCTGAAGGGTGACATGTCTTATGGGATAGGAGAAAGGTTTGTTTCCTTCATTCATGCAAATGTTCGCAAAGAAATCCCGTCAGTCGCATCATACACATTCAGTGTTGCAGAAGTCTATGTTTGCCCCCGGACAGGATGCTAAAAAATAAGATCCTTTGGCACATGGCACCAGGCATGAGGGAAGCTGCTGGATGCAAAGCCTTTCTGCCCACCGACGGGCAGAAACGCTCTGCATCTGGACAGTGCCTATCACGATGGGACATCTAGAGATGCCCAGGGCTCTGCAGGTGCTGCAACCTTGTTAGCGTAGTGATTTAACTGGGATAGTATCGTCCCTTTCCCTGCAAGGCTAATTAGCCGGTGCATCCAGACTCTACCTGGTACTCTCGAGTCATGTGTATACTAGGAAATGTAGCGTCCCCAAAACAATTCTTGGGCTCTGATGCCAGCTAGCACGGGACAGCCAACAACTTTATTGTTAAGCTCACTCCTCCGAACCAACTGCACCCAAACTTCCTCTGATGAATGTTCCCTGGCCCACATTAACTCCCGAACCACACCCAGGCTTTGCTTAGGAGAATGCTGGTAGGTACAAACCAAAAGATGCCACCAAGGACTGTTCTAACGACTGAACAGGGTAGGTGACTCCGCTCCCACAGCTGGGGATGTTCCTGGCACTGTTTACATAGCTAGCAGAGGTGCAGCCACAGTGGCTGGTCTTCAGAGTGCTGCCAGGTGCTGAACTGACCGAACCACTGAGCCTCTGATCTTGACTGGCCAAGAAGCAAGGACACCTTTCCAATTAGCCATGGGATGCTCGTAGCTGTGGGTAAGGTTTGCAAAAAATCTAAAAGCTCTTGAAAACAACTCCAAGTACATCTTTAGATATTCAGATATATAAATATGTAAAATCCTGTTCAAGCGATGACCAAATCTAAAGGAATATTATAGGAAAACTGAAAACTTTGAATGCTGATTCCAATTTTTTGTCACAGCTTTAATCTGTCCTACACTGCCCTGGCCTGGTGATCTCCTACGTGCCTGAAAAACACACTGAGTAAATGCTGCCATCAGCTTGGTGCTTTCCCCTTCTCTTTCAGCTTTTTGTCCATTCTAACATATGTTCCTACATTAATTTGCCATATTTGGATTTCCTGTCATTCCAGCCTCCAAAGAAGCGAGTGTTGGTAACATTTTTCAGGTAAAATCCTGATTACTGCATCATCCTCAGATCTAATTTCTCCATCTCAGAACAGTCAAGAGGTTTCCAGGATTGGTTTGCAAAAATCTACCATGGTCTTATTCTCCATCAGTCACCATGGCATAGTAAAACTTGTGGGCCACCATTTTTTTATAATGATATCTGATTCAGACTAAAGCTTCCAGTTTGGCCTTTGTTGGTCAACCATACTTCATATTTTACGAGAGAAAGGTGATTATTATTATGAGAGAAAGGGCTTTTTAGCCTGTGATGTTACTGGCCACCAGCTGTGCAATGCTTTTGACTTGAAGCATCGCTGCTCTACATGCAAAGTTGGACTTTCAATATGTTGTTGGCCTCGTAACATTAATGTGGAAGAGGGTGAAAATTTACTTCCAAATACAGAGATCCACTTCTATGCATCTGTCAGTCTGGATGTGTGACTTAACTCACCTGAGATAACAAGGTATTGG
This sequence comes from Buceros rhinoceros silvestris, assembly GCF_000710305.1. Taxonomy (NCBI): domain Eukaryota; kingdom Metazoa; phylum Chordata; class Aves; order Bucerotiformes; family Bucerotidae; genus Buceros; species Buceros rhinoceros. The sequence continues at coordinate 17,458 of NW_010421620.1, read as the reverse complement.
GACTGGTGGATATGGCAGGAGGTCTGTGGGAGGCTTGGTGTCCTTCCACAGTGACGGCTGGAAAGCTGGCAGATATGGCGTGACACCTCACATGGCCCTAAGTGCCTGGGACTGAGAGACTGAATGGCACTTCTAGTCGATACAGTCAAATGAGCCCAAAGAACGGTTCGTCTCACCCTAGAGAAGTCACTTCATGGCAGAGCAGATGAGTCACTCTCTGGGATCCTTAGTTGTATCATCCAGAACTGTGTTGACAACTGAATTGTCCCCGACAAAGGGAGCACAGGCATCACGGACACCTCCTCGTATTCGGTCTCACCTACAGAGCCTTGTCACTGGTCCTGCTCCAGTCACATGAAGCTGCACAAGGCATAAAAATCCTGTGTCAACTGGTGGTGTGAATTCCGGCTTATCACAACTGATGGCTAATTAGAAAAGAAGCTTGACACCATTTCTTTATTCTTTTTTTTTTAGAATCACGAAAACTAACTCATTTCACTCCCTTTTCTGTTTCAGTTCCCAGCACTCACCATCTTTGCGCTTTGTCTCTGCAGGCATTCAGAGATGGACCCGAAAGCCCCCTGGAGCTGGTAAGATCACACTGTAGGATTAGGTAACTCCCGCACGATTTCCCATTTTTTCCCAAGAGTGAGAGTACAGTCCACTTGTGAAACACATGATCCTGTATTCAACTTTTAAACTTGTTGTTTCTTAAACTACTCTTTAGAAAACCAAACAGTTGCCCTTTCCTGGAGGCAGAACTAATCCGGAATAGATGGAACAGGAATAAACTGCATGCAAAGCTTTAATCACTTGTGAATGTTGCACCTCAGTAACCGGCTTTCTTAATAAGGACTCGTGCCCTCCAAGATGCCTGTGTATCACAGAAGATAAGCAAGCCCCAAGTCTAGGAGAACAGTCCCCAGCCAAGATCACTGGGATTTTACGATTAAGCACAAGTTGTGACTGCAGGTCAGTAGTCTCAGTCTGGAAGACAGTATTTCTGTGCCGTCAATGTAAAACACAGTTTTATAAAAGTAAAGAGCGAGCTGAATGGGCATGAATTATTTCACCCTCTTAGGAGGATCAGATTTTTAGCAGATTACAAGCACAGTCTCTCACATGCTGACTGCTGCGACAACCTTGCTACACAAGTAATTTGCTTTCTTCATTTCATTTCTGTCCCTATTTCCAAGAATACTGCCCGAAGTCTCTGAAGCAAACTGCTTTTTTCCACGAGCTGGAGGATGAGGCTGTTCGTTTGTTAGTGTTTGTGAAACAGGAGGAGAAGAGCACTGACCAGAGCCAGGAAACTAAGAATCTGTGCAGAGAGAAAGCGTTCAACAACCAAAAAAACCAACCCCTTACTCAACCTGTTCTTAATTCAGGTATCTCATTGGACAGATCTTCCTCTAGTCACTAGCACAGCAAAGAGAAACTTTTGTGTCTTGCTTCAGTAACAGTGTGTGGACAGGAGGAAAGGCCAGGAGAGGGACAATGAAGAGGCCTGGCTTCCCGCTAGTATAGCACGCATCCTGTCTTTCTCTTTTTCGTGTGGCTGGTGCTAACTCTGCTTGGTAATAGCTGGACATTTACTCTCCTAGTCGAACCCCTCCAAAGGAGACTTCACTGGCTTCGAACGAGGTTCTGTAAACTGTTCCTGTTAAACCCACCAGCTGAATTTGGAAGTGGAAAAGCCCAAACACTACAAACTTCTAAGCTACAGTTTTGTACTGTTCTGCTACCAATTCATCTGTTTCATATAAGCTGTCAATTAATTGACAAATTAGATCAGGAATTAACTTCCCTACCACGTGCCCTGCACACCCTTGGCAGCTGGTGAGATGTACTCGTAGGAGGTCTAGCTTGCTTCCTCTGCAGGACGGCGCACCAGAGGGACCATCAGTCTCCCACTAATGGAGCAGGTTTTCCTGATCCGTTTTCAATATTCTGGTGACTCGCACTGGTTTCTTGGTGCACCTTTTGTTTATATATAGAAATCGATAAAAATGGAACAGGATTAAACTGCATGCAAAGCTTTAATCACTTGTGAATGTTGCACATCAGTAACCGGCTTTCTTAATAAGGACTCGTGCCCTCCCTTTTTTAATCTTCAGCTGGATACCTCATAAACGTTTCTCAGAATAGTTACCAGTTACTCTTTTTTATTATTATTTTTTTATTTGAAAGGTAAAGTAACTGTCAAGCAGTATTTTGGAGTCATCTGCCTCCCATGTGTCTTGAGAAATCAAATATCTCCATTATTGTTCTGTACTGTATGGCTGCAATTAATATAGTCACAATATCGCCCCAATGAAGGTAAGAAAAAATAATCTTCACTGACTTTTGCAGACTTCTAATTCACCCAGAGCAATAAATTTAATTAATGCACAACTCAGTTATCTGATAAAAAAGTTAGACAGCAATATATCACAATGTATTCAGTGAAAAAAAGACATTTCGTCATCAAGCATCACTTAGAATGTGAAATATTTTTTATATTTGCTTGGCGATAGCAAGAGTTCTAATTTCCTTCCTCCTTTAAAACCATGAATTATGATTTTTCAGTCTCTTCTTTCTCAACCTGAACTAGTCTTTCTCCGTGTTGCTCTGTGCCCATCTGAAATCCCCGCTAGGTGTCTGCAAGCTGCCGGCAGTAATGTTTCAGCTGACTCCTCGAGGACCGTAGTCGGAGACAAGCAGGCCACCCTTCCAGCAGCCGGCTGCTGGGAAAGCAAGAGCACGAGAAGGAAAGCCTTGGCACTAGGATTCTGAAGGTCTGGCTCAACTCCAGGCTAGGCTTTGAATATGACATTAAGAAAGACACTTTGCCTACCATAGGCATATCCTCAGCTCGTACAAATTGCTGCAAACTCACAACATCAGCGGTGCTACGTCAGCTTTATGGGAGCTGCTGAGCCACTTTTTGCTCTTCCCTTGAGTAAAGCGATGGTTTGTTTCCATTCACTAGGGCACTGCTTGCTTTCTTTGTCCCCAGGTACTTTTTTTTATGAAGACTGTAACCTGCTTAAGGGAAGGAATTTGTTTTACTCTGTGTTTGTCCAAGACATGGTACAACACAGACCTGATCTTGCCTGGGGCCTCTAGGCTTTGTAATACTGGTTATTCTTTAATAATAATTAAACATTATAAGCTTTTCAGAAAATGCATGGTAACTCTTTTTTAGTTTGGTTTTTTTTTTTTTTTTTTTTATTTAGTGGGCTGTAAGGGAATAAGTCTGGAAACTCCTATTCTTGCTGTAACGAAACCTGGAGAAGAGCAGAATGCAGGATTTGTGGTAGAGCAGCAGTTTCTAAACCAGCACATTTTTGTCTGCCGTTGTGTATCGGCACAATGTACCCCAGCTAAGATTATTAAATCATTTCAGGAATAAAGTCTTGGACACACAGCACACTTCAACATAGATAGTTTCAAAACTCACTTTAGTGACGGGGGAACCAAGCTGCGATCAGGATAAGTGACTCACTTGAAGTTCCGTGCTGGTGGTGTGTCTAATGATGCCATGCAGTAAAAACCAGTAACGCTTCCATGGCTTGGGCACCAAATATCCGGTGTTCCTGCTTGCTGGAGTAAACGAATTACCAGTGGGAGCACTCACCGTGTTTTCGTACAAGCTCGTACTGCTGAGCAGAGGTGCTGCTCCCTCAGCTGCCAGGACCACAGCGGTACCCAGAGCGGGGATGAGCCACCTACGGCTGAGGAGCGAGTTCCCGCAGAGCGTTCGGCTTCCATCTAGTGGTTACGAGCTCGACACCAGCCGTGTCTCCCGGACTACTTTGATGCCCTGTCACTCCTCCAGGACCCAGGGGCAGCGGGGCACCCGGGCCATAGGAAACGAATTACCAGTGGGAGCACTCACCGTGTTTTCGTACAAGCTCGTACTGCTGAGCAGAGGTGCTGCTCCCTCAGCTGCCAGGACCACAGCGGTACCCAGAGCGGGGATGAGCCACCTACGGCTGAGGAGCGAGTTCCCGCAGAGCGTTCGGCTTCCATCTAGTGGTTACGAGCTCGACACCAGCCGTGTCTCCCGGACTACTTTGATGCCCTGTCACTCCTCCAGGACCCAGGGGCAGCGGGGCAGCCGTGACATAGCATTTTTATACTATGTCATCAGCACATATTTGGTCCCTTAACTTCTGACCAGTCCTTTGCCCTTTGCCTTTCTGAGTCACGGACACCCGCCGGTCTTCTGCCTACCAGCTACTCTTTTAGTTTTGCTCCTACTCTCGGGGATCCTGGCTAGGAAGCACTACACAGGGAGAAAAGCTCCAGCCTGACGCCACAGCCATGTGAGACGCTGGCCCTGCAGGTGGGAAAGAAGATTAGGAAGACCCAGGTGACAATTTCTTTTGCTTTGTACTGGCAGCATGAGATTTTGTGGGTCCGACATAAAGCGGAGAACAATCCAGCCTGCCATTGTTCCTGGCGCTTTCTTATTTCATTCAGTTTCTGTCCTTTACCACTGGGAATTTTGAGGAATTTTTTTTCAACAATCTAAATATTTGGTTTGGGTTGGAGCTTAGCTTCATTTTCATTAGCTTCATTTTTCCTTCCTTTTTTAATTCTTAGCATTTTCCTCTACTATTAGCTTACTCCACAGGCCGTAAATCGCGGTAATCGTTCATCTAGCCCAGAGAGTGGCTAGCAGCTCCTGCAGATTTCCAGCATCCCACTATCTCATAGCAGGGGGGACTGCGGAAGAGTGACTGATGTGCTCAAGGGACTCGCTGTTCTCTCTTCACAGTACTGTTAACTCTCGCAAATTCAGGCTTATGGTAATAACTGGTAAATAGGAGGTAATATTAGCGTTATAAAGACTACTGAGGGAAGGAGCAACTGGGATAAAACTGCTGTAGCTGAGCATGCTGGTCGCTGTAACAAGCACCTCTAGCTGATGGCTGGAAGGTTTTGGCCCGTGCAGGACTAGAGTGTTAGAGGCAAACTGTACCCTTGGACAATGCAGACAAAAGGGACCAGGATGAGGAGAACACTGGAATACAAAGGGTGGTCTATCTGTCCTTCGGAAGTTCAACAATAGATAGCTAGATTAGAAAAAGCAGGAGACAAGGTTAGGTGGCCTTGAAAAGGGCCTTTTTCAAGCAAGCAAGAGAACCTGGAAGCCCAGAAAAAGGAGTATCTGCAACTAGGCAGGTCATAAGAAGGCGGATACCTGCGGCAATGCAGCACAGCAGGGCCCAGACATGGATGTGGTGTTGGAGGAGGCGATAGGCAGTGTTAGAATGATTAGACCCTGCCACAAAATGCAGGACATGCTAGACCGGATGGGGCTGATCAGAACAACATGGCCTCTCCACGCTGTCCTGTTCTCTATGCTCCTGAGTTCTTATAACTGCAGGATCTCAGTCCTTAGTAAGCTTGAGTTTTCCGGTTCTGACGTTTCAAGCTGAAGTCTTTAATGGAGGGTAGAAGTTGCCAGCACTCCTCCTTCCCTCCTTAGAGAATCGCAGAATAATTTAGGTTGGAGGGGACCTCTGGAGGTCTGCTCATCCAGCCTCCTGTTCTCAGCAGAGCCATCTTCAAGGTTAGATTGATTTTGCTCAGGACCTTGCTTAGTCAAGCTTTGAAAAACTCCAGGGACGGAGATCCAACAGCCTCTCTGGGCATCCTCCCAGTGTTGGACCACCCTCACTCGGAAGAGTTTCTTTCCTTGTATCTCATTGGAAGTTCTCATTTGAGTCTGTGTCCCTGTGTGTCTTCAGAGCCTGGATCCTTCTTCTGTGTTGCCATCCTCCTCCACGCTTTTCATAGTAGAATACACAATAAAACATCTTCTCTGTTCCTGATTGGACAGCTTTAAACCTTTCCTCACCTGAAGATGCTCACATGTTGGAACGAAAATATGAGTGCGCACAGGGAGCGCATGGATCAAATACATATGTTATCTGGAAGGCAGGTGCCCAAAACTGATCAGGTTAAAGGGGAATGTGACCCTCCCCCAGACCAAACAGTAAACAGGGAATTACAAGGAGGTTTTTGAAACAAAGAAGCAGAATGAAAAGAAGAAAAAAGAAGCATGAAAAATTGTAATAAGAGGGGAGAGATCTTGGACTGTAAACAGCAGGAGCCAAAACCTGGTTTGGCACTGCCAGAAGTCACCCTGCCAGCGTCCTGACTGCTGCTTAAGCCAGACGGAGTGGCTTCCCTGTCGGATGCGGTGAGGGGCTGGCACCCAGCTAGCAGAGTCACAGCACAGTGCAGCCGGCAAGGACTCACACCCGGGGCTGGGTGCGTGAGCCTGAGGGGTGCTTTGTCACTCGCATGTGCACTAGACATTGGTAGGGGGTGGCACAAGTCCCCATCAGGCTGGGGAAACGTAAGTGCAAGGAGGGGAACCCTTACTCCCAGAAGGATGGCGGGAGGCAGGTAGGGTGGGAGGGGTGCTGGTGCTCGTCCTGGGAGAGAAGTTTGTGTATACACCCCTGAGACTGTGAGTGTGTGCGTATGTGTTCAGTTAGAATGTCTTGTAGTTAGTAAGAGGAGGATCTTTAGAAGTGTGTAGACATTTACTGAGATTTTTTTAAGTAAGTGCCTAGCATTGTGGTTTATTTCTATCACCAATACTGAATCCTTAATGTATAGATCACCGATTGCCAGTTAAACATGTGCAGTTAACTAATTTGCAAACCCCTTTGATCCCGCTTTTTATTTAAATTTTTCTGAACTGACCACTTCTTCCCTGAGACCAGCCTCGCAGCAAGGATTAGCCCAGCTGCATGACCTTCTAACAATGACCTCACCTTCAGTGTGAGGCAGAGGGCATGCTGAGCAGCGGTCAGGCCGTGAATGCAGTCGGCAAATGCAGCGATGTACGCAGGTACTGTTGGGACTCTGCAGCTCTCTCTTTGGCCAAATGAGAGAAGTGAAAACCCCCAAACTAGAACCCAAATATAGTGAAACAGTGATGGCGGAGGCTACAGAGATAAGGAGGGAACTCCATGCTACAGCTAATTTCAGGGGAATACTAGTCCTCTGCCTAACCACACAGAACAGGGTGCTTCAGTCAGCTCCCCCAGGCTCCTCGTGGAGTGCCCCGAGTACACAGCTGAAGTGCTGTCTAAAAGAGATTCTTTAGCTTGGGTGGTGTGAATATCTCCTTAAATGTCTGCTTGTTTGACCTATTGGTGGTTGATAGCTCTGCCCATAAGTGGCTCACCTCCTACAAAGATTGGAACAGCACACAGCTGGTGAGAAGAAAAGGACTTGTGTTCCTCAGCTGTGGCGTTGTCTGTTATCTCCTGTCAGGCAGATCATCAGCTGAAGCTGTAGAAAGTCCATTGCTTGTGTAGTTAACACACCCCCTGGACAACAGGAGTTCCTCCAGTCTTTTAGAAGAAAAGTATGCTTTGCGTGACAGTGGGTTTATTTTTGTGGAACGATGAGGTTGCTGAAAAGAAGACCCTCTTCTATTGAAAAAAAAAATAGTGAAAACTAAAGAACAGATATGACTGCCACAACATCTGAGCAGCCTGGTACTTTGGGGCCATACAGTTAAATTTTCCTCATTTGGTGCATTTTCCACTGGGACTTTTACTTTGCACGCGGTACAACTCGCTACTGCACCACGCTGCCAGCTCCCCATCCTGCTGCACCCTGGCACCTGCAATGCGGCACAGCAGCTGGAGAGCGAGCGAAGCCACAGCCCCACGAGTGGCCGCCCCCGCACTCACTTGCCAGTGGCCAAGCACATCCCAGTCAGGTGGAGGTGAGGGATGAGAGTCTTGGCTGAGAAAGTGTTCCCCAGAGAAGCAGGGACAGCCGTCACGGAAATGCCTGCCAGCTTTGTCTTAGAGAGCTCTGTTCAAGGCCAGGCAGCTGCTTATCACAGATGGGCAAGAGTCCAGGCGTCCCAGCTCCCCGGGATGGGGAGTGAATGCCACCAGAGTCCTGATGGTCACTTTTAACCCCGCAGTCAGGGTGTAGGAAGAGTACTACATAACGCAGGGCATGGTTAGTCTAGGGAACACGTTAAGACACTCTTGCTTCTACCATTTACTAATGGCTACGCAGAGGGAGGTTGAGCTGAAGGATCTACAGAGGTCAACAGTTGACAATTACCGTTGCTAAGTTGTACAGGTGAGTGCTGAACTGAGAGCGAAGTAAGCTTATGATGGTTTAAGGTAAGAAAGGTTATACAGTCCCTTCTAACGGAGCAATCAGGGCAGTAAATCTGGCTTGTACAATAGGTTCTGGAGGTGTTTTAACATCAAGTGTTCTTCAAAGGCACTAGCGCCATAGGGTGCGTTTTCCAAGATATCTGAAGGTTTGGTCTTTGACAACACCATGCCTCGTAGCGATATAATAACTGAACCACAATGCTGCTAGGTTACTGTGTTCCCACAGAAAAAGCTTTACAAGTCCCCTGTGAAGGAACTAGCCGCTGGATTTCATTTCCAAATCCACATGCATAAAACATGTTTAAAGAGAGAATCTCCTTTCGTTAGGAGAAAGCTTCAACACACATCCTATCGCTTACATTTGCCAAGTCTGACAAAGTGCTTAGAAGATCTGCTAAGGGTTTGGATTTTCATGAAGGCTTTAATGATGATTAGAAACTGTATTAAGCTTATGTCTCATTATTTTATTCTGCAAGTATGAATACAACGATTCTTACAAAAATGACTGTTGTGCATGTGGATATTAGTTGCTAAAACAACTAACACCTCTCTTTC
>NW_010421620.1:5498-8663 GCF_000710305.1 Buceros rhinoceros silvestris | reverse complement strand
TCTTTCCCTTCATCTTCCACTGTATAAATCTCACCTTTTGTTGTGCTGACACTATCATAAAAATATTCAGCACAAAAATTTTAGCTAGGCTGGTGAACTCTCAAGTCAGAGCCTGCTGCCTGCTATGGGTAGACAACAGGAGAACGAGAGACATGCCCATGAGAATTCTGCCCACAGGCTGTGGGCAAACGCAAATCCCTCCCAAGACATGCAAGCTAACAAATATCGGAGGTGTCAAACATACTAACCTGGGAGGTGAAATTCCTTCCCCTTCTCTTTCCTGTCCAGACCCCAAACCTGGCAGTCAGTGCAGTGTATTGTAGTGTTTCCAGGAAAGAAGATGCGCTGCTTAAAAAAATCATACCATCACAGAATAATTTAGTCTGGAAGGGACCTCCAGAGGTATCTAGTCCAACCTCCTGGATACCTGCAAAGATGTTCAGGCCAGTTTGCCTGACCAACTGACCACACTCTGGTTAAAAAAAAAGAAAAAGAAAAAGTAATCCTAATATCTAAATGAAATTTCTTATAGTCCAACTTGTGCATTTTGCTGTTCATCCTTTCCCTGTGCACCTTGGAGAAAAGTCTGGTTCTGTATTCTCTCCCTCCTGCAATCGGAGAGTTGCAAAGTGCAGTAAGGTCTGTCCTTCTTCTTCTCTTCTGCAGGCTGGACAGACCCAGCTCTCTGAGGCTCTCCTCGTACATCGTGTGCCGGAGCCTCAGCCAGCTCGGCGGTCTCATGTTGCTCTCATACCAGGACACTGACATGCTTCTTTGCCACAAAAGCACGTTGTTAGCACACGGTCACCTGGTTGTCCACCAGGACCCCCAGGTACTTTTCTGCAGAGCTCCTTCCTGGACAGTCTGACACAACTTGTCACGGGGTTATTCCATTCCAGGTGCAGGACTTTGCAATTGCTTTTGTTGTATTTCCTGATGTTTCTGTCGGCCTGCGTCTCCAGCTTGTCTAGGTCCCCCTGAACTCCAGCCTTGTCCTTCAGTGTGCTGTCCAGTAACTCCAGTTTGGTGCCATCTACAGTCTTGCCGATAGTGCACGCTGTCCTGTCATCGAGGTTTTTTATGAAGCGTTTAAGCACTACAGTCCCAGTGCTGATCCCTGTCAGAGTCCAATTCTCTCTGATCAGATTCTTTTAGATATTTTGTGTGGAGCGTGTAATGTTTAATGTCAGATTTCCTTACCTGAAGATAGCTGATGTTAAGCAGGATTTCTGATTTAGCAGTGAGATACAAAATATATTCAAAGCACAATACAATACAACTGTTAAGTTACATTTAGCAAAACACAGCAATCTCGGTACACAGCTCAGGCACAGCACCAGGGTGATGCCCGTTGCTGGTCTGTATGACGTATTCACCGTCACGACAGTGGGTGTACCCAAACCCCGGGAAGCAGGACGGCGTTGAGGCCACCTCAAGCCCATTCATTGCTCTCTTCAAAATTCTCTTGGTAGTTGTTCAGTTTTTATGACCAGTGCTGTGTTGGGCCGAGCCCTGAGTTCACTCCCTCCAGGCTGCTCTGGCTAACCTGGGGAGAAACATTTATACCACCAGCTGATCCACCAACGGCAACTCACGTCACCATCTACCTGCACAAAGGCCACCACCCTCTGGTGCCCTTTGCGCTGTGACAAAGTCAGCTTCTTTGCAGCAGCTGTGGTCAGTCACACCCTGTGTGACTCTCCGAGCTTCCTGGGCGCGTTGCCCTTGGCCACCTCCACTGTCCCTTGCCCCCCTCCACTGGGACTTCTTCCATTGTAGGGGTTTATCGGTCAATCACAGTTGCCGAGGTAATATGCTGGCTGCCAGTGGGACTTTGCACCACTTTTGCATCAGCAGGCTGGCCAAGTGTCCACCCCCCTTCTTATCCACTTACCCAGCCTACATTTGGCAGAGGAGGCAAGAAAGTTGGTCATCACCATTTGCCCTTGGTAAATATAAGCTGACTGCTCCCAGTCACCTTCTTGCCCTTCTCCTGCCTGGAAACAGATTTTATAAGGATTTGCTCCACAACCTTCCCAGGGACCTAGGTGAGGCTGATTGTCCTAGACCATCCTCTTTGCTACCTTCTTGCAGAGGCATGTGGTATTTGCCTTCTTCCACGGGTGAGGAATCTCACCCAACTGCCATGGCGTTTTGAAAAGGACGGAGAGCAGCCTCACAATGACACCAGGCTTCTCCTTCAGCACCCTTGGCCCCATCCACTCTGGTCCATGGAGTCCTGTGGGTCCAACTGAGTTAAGTGATCCCTAACTTCATCTTCCTTCTGCTGTGGATACTGCTTCCTGTCCATGGACTCTGATAAGAGGCTCAGGGACCTGGGAGACCTAAGGGCAAAACTTATCAGTGAAACCGAGACTGTCTGCGCACAGTAACAGACCATTCTTGGGCTCTGAGAAAGTTGTCCCTGATGATCAGCCAGTTCTCCGGGGATCCTTTGCACTTCAGGGCCATTTCACACAGTATTCTGTCAAGGAGATCCCTCAACAGGACAAAATCTGGTTTGGGGAAGTCCAGGGCTGTGATCTTGCTGTTTGTATTGCTCACTCCTATCAGTATCTTTTAAACTCCATATTCTCCTGTTTGGTGAAGAAAAGGCTGCTCTCAACCTTCTGTCTTCAGCCAGTTCTCCCTGCTGGTGTACAGCAGGTGTATATCCTTCTCTTTGGCCTCCTACCTTGTCCTTTCCAAAACACTTCTCTCCACCAGCTGCAGTGCTCCAGTCAGGAGGGCTATCCCACCACGTCTCTGTAATCCAAATGAGGTCACCTCCTGCAGGACTTCTGACTCCTCCTGTCTGTTCCCCACTGTTCTGGTTTGAGCTGAAGCTTCCTTGTTTTGGGAAATGGACAAATAGGAATTGTTCCACACAGTACAATAACTCCGCATTTGATTGGTTAAGGGGGTCAGGTGAACGTAACGTTACATTGGGAGCCTTTAAAGGCGGCAGGCCGGGGGGTGTCTCGCTCTCTCGGACTCCCGACGGCTTCGTGGAGGTGGGACTGCCGTGAACCCGAGACCAGCGACCAGCCCGAGAGCTGAGGGCCTGCACCCCCCGATCGCTGAGGATCACAGACTGTGAACTGTTCCTGCCGTGAGTCTCGTCTGGAATTGGGAGAGATATCCGGACTCCCAGCGGTTGCGTGC
>NW_010421620.1:0-5284 GCF_000710305.1 Buceros rhinoceros silvestris | reverse complement strand
CAGAAGAATCTCACTTTCCCTGCCTGGAAGCAGCTGCCAGGTTTTCACTCCCACCTCGTTGCTGGGTGCCTGCCAAGAGATCTGGCCTTGAACAAAACTGTTGAAGAATTTTTTTTTTCCTTTTTTTCCTTTTAGTAGTGTATAGTTGTGTGGATTTACTGTCTATTAAAAGTTTGTTTCAGTTTCCCAAACTCAGACCAAGGTGTGAATTTCTACTCTCTCCTTAAACCCCTCCTGTCTCTAGCGAGACAGAGGAGCTCGTTAAGGAATTCGTGGAGTTGTTACCTCAGTCCCTCGACCCCTAACACTCACACTGCATACACTTGTGCACAGGCGTTGGAGCCGAGCTCCAAGCTGCGCTGCTTCTACAGGACAAGTGTGCTGTCCCCCAGCCACACTCACTCTGCCCTGGTGCCCTCACTCCTCTCCAGGTTGCGGTAAGCTCGAGGTACGGTTACTGCCACACGCTGATGCTTCTGAAGAAGACAGAAAATGGCACATAACAGAACACATTTAGCTAGCTGAGCAGCAGGAAGACAATAAAGGTTCCTGACACCTGCAGGGGACTGCATGAAGCTCACAAGTGACACATTTATTTATAGAGAGTTCTTAATTGTTTGTATTTATTTATTGATATCCTTGTGATGCACGAAATAACTCCGCAATCAAAATTAACTGAGGAGCAGGTATGTTTATTCAGCGCTGGGTGCAGGCAAGGGTTCGGTACCCTCAAGGTGCCTGCACACCCCGAGCAGCGGTAAACGCCTCTCATTTAAAGCAGCCAGACAGACACATTCAAAGATTGTTCCGCCCGCCTTTACACACGCACAGCCCTGTCCCGCTTCTGGTGTAAGTTAGGTCTCCTCCCCTCGCGCAGGGGTGTTGTTGTTCTTCGGGGGTCTTTTTGGTCTTTTAGGTGGTCCTGAAGATGAAGTAAGGTCTTCCTCAGATCTTGCACTTTTAACCCCATGTTTAGGAGCATTCGCGGTTCGGGGACAGCTGGGCAGTGTCTCTCTCCCAAGGTTAGTTCGTGATTTATTGCACAGAAGTGATTCTCCTTTTCCTCCTTATCTTACCCCAGACGATGAAGCAGTCTCTGAAGTGGTAACAAAAAACCCCTCAGTCTTTGAAGCGATAACGACCCTACTCGAGACCTGCCAAAGGCGGGGAATGCTGTTCTTGTTTCTTCTGGCTAAGGACGGAGTTAGCTAGCTAATATCTGAGAGACTAAAAACATATCACACGTTTCAAAAAGATATTTTCAGATTTTGTTCCACTTTCCCACCTCACTTGTGGATATTTAACTGCAGGAAAACTAGCAGTTGCCTACCATGACCTTTACCACTTTAAGCATATTTGGAAAAGCACTTCCATGTCAGCCAAGACACATGGGATTAGGGTTTGCCTCCCATTTCCTTTCCAGTCTCTGTCATAGATTCCTTCCAAATTTGTCTTTGTAGCCATTGATCCCTTTGCCATAGTTAAGGGAAGACAGAACAAAGGAGGAAAGAGGGTTTGGACATCAGGAAAAACCCTTTTGCTAATGAAGAAAACAAAGAGCAGAGGCTTGTTACAGGAGCCCATACTCTGTGGAGCTAAAGTGGACAGGATTGTATGTCCCCGGACAGTCACTGGAGCTGTGTCCGCGACACACAGGTCTGCTTTGGCAAGGCAGGCCCTTCTGCTGCTTCTTCCGGTGCTTTCACATACACGTATTTCCATTCACACTGCGCTCACGTCAATCTCTGAATTTCTGTTTAAAACCCCATCAGTGGCACAGCTTAAGCACAAAGTCACAGCCAGTCTTATGCAAAGATTTTGTTTTTTCTCTGTAGAAAAGTAACTTCTCAGTAAAAAAAAAAATCTCCTAGGAATTGTGGCAGTGCAAACACCCTGACTGCTTGCACAAAAGATATGACGGCCCTGCAGAAGCACCCGATAGACACCAGGTGCTACCCCCCAGGGCCATCTGGTGCCTCGGAGTCTAGATTCCCCTAACTGCCTCCTGCCTGTGTGGACTGAAAGCGACCATGGCCAACACTCGAGCAGGGTATGAACGGGGCCCTGCCAGAGAACCAGCTTGAGCTGGTTCTCCTCGAGCAGCAGGTACCGCAGTCGGAGAGTCTTCCCTCGGATAGCTACGCGGATGGAGGATGCTTCCCAGGACTCCCCTCGGATCAGGACACCGTCCGAGCGTATCTCCCTGGGATTGAGCGACCCTCACCCCGGCGCTGGTGAGTGATCCTCCTGGTATCTCTCAGTGGGAGATTCTCCCTTTATATCAGCGAGCTGTGCACACGGTGGGTCATCTGCCTTAGAGGGTGTTTCTCAGTGTTCAGGAGTCCACTGTGCAGTAACACAGTCCCAACTGACATCTGAACCTGCAATTAATTTGGTCAGTCGGAGTGCCGGGCAAAACTTCACTGCACTAAATCCACGTTTTTTGGCTAGCTGCTGCTGTCTGTTTTGTGGGTGCCTCCGCGACGGATATACATTCATGTCAGAACGACATTTGGGTTTTAAGGAAAGTCATTTCCCCAGCACAGATTTAAAACCTACAAACAAAAGCCTCTACAGTAACCTCCGGACGCCACAACCAGTAGAATTGTTTCTGGTAGAGGAAAATATCTCATGCCAGAGGCAACAACAGCCGGAGAGAGGTGAGGCTGCTGCAGCTCTCTGTCTCCGGGTCCAACTAGCAGCAAGGCTGAAAATGTATCCCCAGCAGGCACGCGCCCACAGGGGACATCCCTAAGCCACATACATACGTGTACATGACATGCGTACACCACATACACACACGTACACACGGCTGGCCACACAAATCACAGACACTCGGAGCACTCACGCGAACACAGTCAGCACCGAAGGCCTCCACCTGCTCCCCTCTCTGGCCGAGCAGGATGGATGTCCTCTAGTGGGAATGTAAGTGTGTGTATACGTGTGTATACACATACAGACACACACACACACGTATGTACAAGGCAGATCCCTCCAGCAGCCGGGCTCAGACACTCAATCTGCCCAGCATCTGCTCCTGGATCCCCGTCTGCCCAGTTGCTCTCACCTGGGCACACAGACCTCAAGGGCTAGCACTACTCCAGGTGCCAGTACAGACTATCACAGAGAGCGAGCGAGCTGGCCAGGGCGTTCCAGCTCCCATAGCTGACCCCCGCCGTGCTCTCAACCCTACAAACAGACAGTCCCCTCACACCTGGCACTGGCCCCTAGAGACAGGCTTGCTCCCAGCTCCTGGGCCGCTTCGCCTGTGCAAGGCTGGTCTGTCACACACTCACTCGCACATCCACACTCGCTCCAGTCGTGGCTACCCCTTCACTTTCTCACACTTGTATTTCTCAATTTTACAGCCTTAAACTGTGTCCTTGGTTATCAACACACGCCGTTCTTTTAACCTTTGTTCTGCTGTTTCTTCTGGTGCTTAGACACCCCAATTTCCAGTCGTACTTCGCTTATACAGACTGATGTTTCAGTTTCAAGTCTCTGAAGGGTGATCTGGCTTACTAAGGAGTCAGGTGAACACCAGAGCCAGGGCAAACCAGGAGATACTGCAGCTGTACAGGGATCACGCTTTAGCAGCAGCAAGAGGTTACATCAAGGCAGCCCATTTCTTGGTGGTCTCTAGCTTCAAGCAAACAGCTTCATATTTAAGGCTGGAATCACTCACTGCCCTGTGGAAGTAACACCAGTTTGGGACTCCTCGATACTGTGATCCCTTCTGCCTCACCCAGTTGTGGTGTTCCACATGAACTGGTTCTGTCTGAAGTTGTTATTTGGGGCATTAGCAAAACATCGTACTAACAAACCAAAAATCCAGTGACATTTCTCTGTTTGCTTTCTCTCAGTACTGACCCAAACCCCTTTATTTAAGTGTATGATAGAACGCCAAGATTGTATTTGCAGCTTCTTTCTGCTTGCAGTGCTTCACTCGACTTTCCTGCTTCATGCTGGTAGTATTGTTCCAATAAAGTATCCAGTAAAGCTCCTCTGCCCAGATAGTTCAGATTCCTGAGTGGATTAACGCACAGATGCGTGTTTTCAGTGGAATTCACTGAAGAACGGAAGACAATAAACATAAGCAAATGACTGAAATGTTTGACTGATTCATGATTATTACCTATTGGTGACTGATACAACTATTTGGAGTTGGCAGTACATTGCTGACTCACCCTTTGAATCATTTTCTACCTTATCTGTCAGTCTTGAAACTACTTCGAGCTGAGTTTTACTATCCTCAACAACCTGCTGACAACCTGAGAACGCACCTATACGGGCCTAAAATGTAAACAAGCCCAGAATTATCAATTTACTTTCCTAAAGCCAGAACTGAGGCAGCAAACTCCTCCTCCTACCCCTCCTTCTCTATTGTTTCAAAATCACTTCATTTGTTCCAGTATCATAGCAAGAGGGCATATATGAGGAAATACACCCAGTGAAACGATCCTCCTGCGACCTTCCTTTCAACAAAGATAGAGCAAAACCACAGCCTGTACCACCTCGGTACCCCCATTCCTTGAAGGAGGCGGTTCTCTCTCCACCACCTGATCGTGACTGGAGTACGCAGTTTCACATGCCTTTCACACCAGGCGTTAAGCCCAGGCCACAGTCTGGCACTCACTCCATTGCCAGGTTAACCTCCTGATCCAGGAAGGAGTACTGGTACTCGCTGTTCCTTAAGCTGTTCCTTGCCAAAGAGTTTGAGTGCAAAAGCTCATCTCAAACGGATCTAGTGCTCATTCCTCTCCCCGTCTTTCCAAATCAGTATTTGCCATGCTTCTCTCCAGACCCACAGACCCTCCCAAGCCCTACTTCACCATGAAGAGGAACCGGTCTCTTCTCTGCTGCACACTCCCTTGCCAGGACACACGCTGCTGCAACCAGCGTGGATCCGCAGCTGACTGCCAGTCTGGGAGAAAGAAACCTAGTGGCATGGAATTATTTGGGTACGCCAAGTTTTTCTCCTACTTTATGTGCTTAATGCTCTGCACTACATTTGTGCTGGTGTTATATATAGGTAGCGAGAGCAGAAGTTAGGAAGGAGGTGAAAAAGTCCTTCAGTGGAGACGGTGCCCTGCTCTGTACGTGCTCCGAGAGGGGGTAGCTGGGACCCATCCTTGATCTACAGCGACCGATACAAGATACGGAGTTTCACCCAGACGGCAGCTCATCGCCAAACCCGAACATCAGAAACAGCAAGGAATCCGGCACCCCAAGCCCTTTCAGTGACGTCTCTCATTATTTGTCCCCGGGGAGGACGGCCGGGCTC
>NW_010421619.1:61674-77731 GCF_000710305.1 Buceros rhinoceros silvestris | reverse complement strand
AGGAATTCATTTATATTTTATTTAAGGTACTGCGATGAGTGGCAGTGGCAAAGTCAAGAATTAAATACGGGTCTCACGAATCCTCTGTGTGAGAAACCCAGAGACAGCCTTTCCTCTGCCCCTGCTCCATGTTATACCTGTCTGTCATACTTCTCTCCCTAAGAAGTCATCTCGTCTTTGAAGACCTTTCCTCCAGTGGAAACCTCCTATGTGCTCAATGCTTTGTGAAGCATTCAGATGTTTTCTTTCTTGATGGTTTCACATATTCAATGATAGGAAATGCTGTTATTGGACCAACAAAATCCAGATTCGTCATTCACTGGGGGAGGTGGTCTGTGGTGTGTATGGGGTGTGAAGATGTCTTTGGATTTTCCTTCCAGGGAGAATGGCTATGAGACATTCAAAGCTTCTGTCTTCATTCCTCGCAAGATGCAGGCAAGGTTCCTACTGCATTATGAAGAGCTTTTGCAAAGGCGACTGGGAAAATACGAGTATACAGTCAGCATCCGGCCCCAGCAGCTGGTGGGGAGGTTACGAGTGGAGGTGAACATCCTGGAGAACTCAGGCATAATTTCACTGGAAGTGCCTCCTCTCCGAAACAGCAAGCATAAAGGCAGTGGGAAAGTTGAAGGTAAGGCGAGATTTTATGACTCATGGTTATGGTTCTGTTACTCGTTGATCTTTAATCACTTCTCAAGAACGGGCCTGGCAGTGTTGGGATTCAAGGCAACCTTGGATAATTGTGCAGAGTGGTGTTTCATTCACTTTTCCTCTGCTTCAAATGAGACATTAACAAAACCCCAACGTCGTATTAAAGCAGCGTTGTCTAGGAGCAAGACTGTATTAGAAACCAGAGGACACACCTCATGGAGACAGCAAGAAAAATGAACACTAGCGGTTCATCAGGCATAAATGACTCTGGCAAATTCCAGTGGGACTTTATTTAGAAGGTTTTCACTTTCTTAGCTCTTTCTGCTCTTGCTGTATGATAGGTACATTCTACCCCAGAGGTGGAGAGACGAGCAAGTCTCTAAGCATTTCAGGCCACCAGCAATTCCTCTTCAGAGCTCTCTGTTTCGTTGGCAGTTCATGAGAACGGGTATAATGGCTACAACGGCAAAGGCCAGCTTCGACGGGGCTTTGAGCCACCTGACCTGGTGGAAGGTGTTCCTGCCCACGGCAGGGGGTTGAAACTAGATGATTTTTAAGGTCCATTCCAACCCAAAGCATTCTGTGAAAGGGACTGAGGACTATGAACTCTGAGGTTCAGTGGTGGGAATTCAGTCTTGGCATAAAGGCCTTTGGTCTATTTTCTGTAGATGACCGTATCTGTGTGGTATTGGTGCATAAGCATGTGAGAACTTTGAAGCTTAATGAATATAAGGCTGATCCCACTCAATTCAATAGGATTTTTTTTTTCTATTGTCTTTAGGAGCTTTGAACTGGGCCTTCAGGCCCTGTGCTCAACATTTGAGCAGGCTCTTCTCTGGCTCCATGTCTCCAGGGAACTGTTTATTTTAAGTGACTTGCTTTTTCCATCCATCCATGCCAAGGCAGATAGGAAATCCTGCATTTTAGAACATGGGAAATTCCGAGAGGAAAATCCATGTTTTGCCAAAGCACTGAGTGCACTCTGAGTATCTACTCTTGTCCCCAACCGTCCTCGCTCACTGCTCAGATAGCATAAAGGTAATTTTTCTAGTGTAAACTAACAGCAAGGAACACGGTACTGTGACTGCTACGTGTTGACAAAAAAACCCTCGCCAAAAAAAGTCTGACCTGGAAGCAGGATGTAGAGTCTTGTGGGACTTGGTCCTCAGTTACTCAGTGACATAATGATGTGAACATGGAGTTCAACCCATTTCATCCAAATCACAGTGACATCAAGGCTCTCAGTGACTTGGAGTAGCTTCAGGTCAAGCCTCGTACAGTTGATGAGTCTCTCTGCTGCACTTCCATGCACTGTGTAATATAAATGTTAATGTAATATAAATGATAAATGTTCTCTGCTCCTCATCAGGATAGACAGGAAGCCTTTTTCACCTGTCAGGGAGTATCACAGTGCATGGTGGCATATGGGTTCCTGCAAAACATCTGGCACTGATCAAGGTTAGAGACAGACCGAGCAGAGCAGACATGCTGTTGGTCTAGTGCAGGGTGGAAATTCCCGTGTGGAAATGACATACAGGGAAAATTCTCAGAACTCGCTGTCCAAACGTCAGTCTGTGACACTGATCGTTCTCAGCACTGTGCTTCAGATTCCAAACAACTCACAGAAAAATGGGCTCAAGCTCTAGGACTCCATAATCCTCCCTAGCCAGTAAAATATATATAAATAGGTGTCCCGTTGCAGGATGGATGAAACAACTGAAACTCAGATTCCCTGTGCTAGATCCTTGCTCAGAATTCAATTACAGACCCTTTCTATCTGGAATCGCCCTAGGCAGTTGATGAAATCTGTTTGCTGTGATGAAACCACTGCTATGGAAGTCGTTAAAATGCCCAACACACTTTTGTGGTCCATCATGGGCAGTCAGGAGCGCGTTGTGCCTCTGCCACATGAAGTCTTTGTTGGTACTCATGGGAGTGCCACTCAGATGAGTGCTTAGGGTTAAAGAATTCAGTAGGTTTGCTGAGCTTCTCAGAGCGAGATGAGGTCATAAGGACTTAGCAGCAGCCAGACCAAAAAAAAAAAAAAAAAAAAGAATTGGCAGAGGGTCTCAGAAGGGTCTAGTATAGGTGGCAGAGAAGGACAGCTTGATTTGGATCGAAAGGATCTATTGCTTGTGATCTCTTCTGGCCAACAAGATCAATCACACTCAGAGCAGAAAACAGGAACTTCCTGCCTTCCTAAATACGAGTGGAAACCACAAGAAAACTCCTAGGGAGGTCAAGGCCAAGGCAAGGAGCATTTCGCTTGGAAATCTGCTGTACTCTAGTCAGCTGTCATCCAGAAAGCAAAACATCCCGGATGTTAGATCCTCCTTGCAAAGCCTTCTTGCGCATACAACACCCAAGGATGAACGGGATCTTCACTCCAAGAGGGACCCCCAGGGAAGGCTAAGGGGTTTTAAGTGAAAGACAGGCAAATTGTGTGCCAGATCAGAGTGGCTCCCTCGTAGCTTGTCTGCAAACTGGGAGCAAACCAAGAAAAAGACAGTGTCTGTTTTTTTCTTGCCCTCCTGTGGCTTAAAACTCTTCAGTATTTGACTGGAAAGCTTGGTAGCAATCTAGGAAATAAGTGGCCAGCAAAGGATGCCAGACCATCTGCCGTATTGTGTGCCCCCAATGAGAGGTCAGGACTTCAGAAAATGACCCAATAAGGAGCAGAAGCCTGCACACTGGAAAATGGTAGTGCCTAATTGGTTCAAGGTTGAGTATGTCGTGAAAACTCTTCCTCAGTTTCCTAGGTCTGCAGAGATGTCTGTAGTATCTCATGGTTATCGATAAAATATGAGATTTTAATAAGTATTGAGAGCATTGGGTCAAAAATGTGTTGTGACTTTAAGTGATCAGTTAAATGGCATTCCGAGTAGTATGTTCAAAGTGCCACCAGCCTGAAACAATTTTTGAGGATGGGATGTAACTTCACAAGTCATTTAGATATTTTTGACTCTGGGTGACCTGGATAAGAAATTATATCATTTTTCTGAGTACTGGTCCTGAAGATCCAGTGTAGGATGGTAACATTAGGCTGAAAATCAAATCCATTTTTTTTTTTCTGGAGCCATCAACAGCTCCAGATGATGAGCACCAGCAGTGACTGATGTTTATAACTGAAACGTCAACCTGTTGTGGCAACAAACGCTGTTAAATGCAGAACTAATGAAGAAAACAATAACGATATTTTATATGGCCGAAAGTGGGGGAATGGCTGACCTGTCTTTATTTCACGGGCCAATCCTCTTACATCTGCGGTGCTTCCTACGTGCCATCTGTAGAGTAAATCAATGTACCAGGCAGGAGCCGGAGTGGAAAAAACGATTTTGCTGTTTAACCATCATTGAGGATTTGCTCTTTTGACTGCAGCCAGAGTTCTAGTATCCATAGAGCCTGTGATGAACAGAAGAGAGAAAACTTAAAGACCTATAGACAGACGCCCCTCGGTGAGGAGGAATGAAGGACACTTCTTTTTGCCATTGGTGAAACAGCGCAGAAATCGCAGCAGAAGCGGTAGAGAGTCCAGTGCTGCCTGGTTTTGGCTGTAGCAGCCCAAGATGTGAAGACCGGACTTGGTTCCACAAATTTCCAGGGATTTCTGAAAGTCAGGCTGTGCTTTGCTATAGAGAGAAGCTCTTAGAAAGTCCTGCGTACACCCTCTCTGAGTATGGAGCGGAGACAGTGTGATGACAGGTTGTTTTCTTCGTGAGTGACTCCTGCACGCACCACTCCGCCTGGGAGCTGTGTTTTTCCCAGAGGAAGGTGCTAGACATGTGAGTTTGGGAAAGTGATCTTTTGGCATGTGCAGCTGTTGTCTCTGGCACGTGCAAACCCAAAACAGGAGGCGTTGGGGTCAATGATCCTGGTTGTCTCTGGTGGCCTCAGAATGGAGCCGTTTTCTGAACGGTGTCCTACCCAGCATCCTCGGGGCTGAATCTCCTCAACCTCCTCCTCCAGCGCAGCAATGTGAGAACTAGTCATGGACTGGGGCGGGGAGACATTAGGCTGCTTGAGAATGACCATTTCTCTTCAAATGCACAGATCTCAGAAAGGTTTTTATTTCTTATCGCCTTCTCTAAAAGTTTCCACGTCAGTGGAGGATGAACTTAGTATTCAAGCTCTAATACTGATTCTGCCAGACTCCAGAATAATTTAGGTTTAACTGTTCATCCTGTGAAGACTACAGTTTCACATGAAAAATGCCTTTTCCTGCTCTGTTTACTTCTTCAGCTGAATTTGGTGGAAAGTTTATCTAAAGGCCCTTGTAGCTACCTCGGTGTGAGCACAGACCGGCTGAAGTCTCTGGAGCTCATCCATGCTCTGCGCTCTGCAATACCTCACAGATTTTCCTCCCTCAGTCACTTGTTTGAAAGGAGCAGGGCCAATAAACAGGGAAGAGTAATTATGATCCAGACATCAAGTGCTGCCTAAAAAGGAAACCTGGGGAAAGACGTAGTGACGGTATTCAAATATAGAAAAGGCTGCTGCAAGGAGGAAGAGAATTCTGTGCTCACCGTGTCAGTAACAGAAAGAACAAGAAGTCGTGGGTTTATTATACACAAAGAAAGTGTAAACCAGACATTGAAAATGTCTAACGGTGGAGAAGTGAAGCTCTGGAAAGGACTGGCAAGGTCAGGTACTGAGTTTCTGATACTGGAGGTCTGGAGTGTTTCCAGACCGATGTCATAAAACCAAGCAGGAAGGGACTGGGTCTGGGAACGTGGGAGGGGTTAGGTAACCTGCCTTCCAGACCTGATCAGGACGAAAAAAATCGTTATTTTTGACTTTTCCTATAATTTTCCCTTTTATTTTTTCAATTTCCATCCTGAAGATGGGAGATGATTGGCTATGAAGAAGATGGGAGAACTCCCCCAGCTCTTCTGACAATGGCTGTGTGAAGGAGCCTTGGAAACCTCCTCTCCATGGGTTCCTAAGGCACTGTCTGTGTTACAGAGGATGACATTCCTCACCTCCAAAGAATGTTCCGAGGTGTAGTGGAGGAATGCAATGTGATCCACATGATCTAGATCCCACAGTGCTTTACAAAACTGGATAGATGACATTATGCCCATTTAACAGGTGGGGAAACTGAGGCAAGGAGTGGCCATGTAACTCAGCTGATTCAGAGTCCATCTAGGACTGGAATTCACACTGTTGTGGCACACACCATGTTGTGCTCACCCATCAGCGTCCTTAAGGCAGAGAAACACCGAAGGGAAGTCCAAAGGCCGCAGCCACAGATGTGTTTGTGCAGTAGATGTAAGGAGAGAGCTTCTGCTTCCAGTGTGACTGACTTTCACTGACCCTGATGTGATGTGACTCATCGGGTCAGAGGGCAGCTATAAAAGTAAAACCAAATCAAGGTGGAGGTAAAATCTTACAGATCTATTTATTTATGACTTTTCTTTGCGAGGGGAAATCTGAACTGTACACGGATTTTAGAATAAAAGTCTAAGCTCTGGGTAATCATTTTATAAAACCACTTTAAGATCTGACACTAGTGTCCTGAGGTGATTTCAGTGCCTTGGGTGGGATCTCCCTTTCTGTTTCTGTCAGGGTGGATGGATCAGAACTGGCCAAGTCAGAGAAGCCCCGATGCAGCGTCAATTCTTGACTTTGCTGAAACTGAGTAACTTCTATAACTCAAACTTCTTGGGTCAAGATTTTGCCAATGAGTTTGATTCACACCCCAGGTCCTCTAGAATTTATTTGTGTAGAAATTTGGCCTGTGGGGAAACTCTTCCCTGCCCCAACAGAATAGTCTTGTGCCTCGTCTATTCAAATGGATTCAGGGGCCAGCTATAAAGTAAAGCCAATTCGATATGGAAGTAACATCCTAGAGCGCTATTGATTTCTGACTCCTACCGTCATCCCTTTGCCTAGAGGAGTCTAGATTGCACAGAGCACTTTAGAGTGAACATCACAGCTTTGGCTAATCATTTCAGAAACCCACAAGAACACTAGTCCCAGCATTTCTGTGGGCTTTGACCTGGGGGAAGTCAGGTGAGTTAGGTCACCACTCCACGCCTCTGTTTTCCTACCTGTTAAATGGACACGATGGTAAGTGTCTGATCGCGTAAATCACCGTGGGATCTGGATGGGAGGTGGATTGTGTTCGATGTCGCATGGAGATGCCACATTGCATTCTTCTAATGCTGTTCAAAGCACTTTACATAGTTGGAGAAGTGCCACTTCTCCTTACATAGACAGGAACCTCTGGAGAGGAGCTTCCCAAGACTGCCCTCACCTTGTCGCTCTGATCACTATAGTTAATGGGTATAGCGCATAATTAAAATTGTCCTAAAGCAAATGTCTGTGTCTGGCCAGAGGTACCACACCCTCATCTCCCCTGACACTCTTGACCTGAGCTGCACTAAGCGTAGGCATTTTCTAGATGTAGGTACTTGCATTGTTAACACCTAAACTGGAACTGAGTTTCAGGCATTTGTTGGTCTTCTCTCTCAAGTAACAAGCGACAGGGCAAGACAGAAAGGCCTCAAGTTGTGCCAGGGGAGGTTTAGGTTGGATATTAGGAAAAATTTATTCCCTGAAAGGGTTGTCAAGCCCTGGCACAGGCTGCCCAAGGAACTGGTGAGTCACCATCCCTGGAGGTATTTAAAAGATGTAGATGCGGTGCTAGGAGACATTGTTTAGTGGTGGACTTGGCAGTGCTGAGTGAACAGTTGGAGCTGACAATCTTAAAGGTCTTTTGCAACCTAAATGATTCTGTGGTCTTTTCTTTTCCCTGCCATACCACAGATTTCTGGGACCATCTTTGGCAAAGATTTGAGACACTGCTGCCTCCACCAACATAATTAATTAGCTCATTCTCACCAATTTTAATCAGCACTTGAGCAGATATAATAGGACTTCAGTGCCTCAGAGGAGCCTTGGAATAATCACTCCAAGGGTTGAAGCTCCTGAGAGACATCAGTTGATAATCTATTTTGGTGTTTTCAATAGCTAGTTAGGATAAGGGGGAAAGCCCTCAAAATCTGCAGAAGTTCAAGGCCAAATCTAACCTTTGGTCAGTCTCATGTAGGGAGTCCAGAGGGAAGAAACAACTGGCACACCAAAAGAGAGTACAGGGGGATTTTGGCCACACAGAGAGACAAGAAGGTCGTATCCCTCACCTTTAGAAAATGAACACACCTAACAAGACAAGCAGAGGTTCCTTCAGGGTGACTCAGACCTAAATTATTGTCTTTGTCTGAGATGCCCTCTGAAAGGCACATCTCTCCACTGACTCAGGAAGGGCTCTTGGAGTTTAGGGTGAGCTACATCTCAGGGGTGTCGATTACATGACTGCACTAGCAAGTGTTGGCTTTTGCCTCAATCAGTAAGACTGGAACTGCAGTGACTACACAGACAACTCTTTGCTAAACATAAAGGCGGCTGAGCTGACTCCTTCAGGTGGAGACATTAGACATAGACACTTGCCAGATCAAGCGATCAGTTAGTGAGATCAATCCCACCTCACACGTCTACGGCACAGCTGAACAAACCCCTTCAAGAACTATATAACCAATAGGGAGAAGTTTGCCGTATGATTCACCTAATCCTGGAGGAAATGTTTGAGCAGGTCAAATGAATCACACGCATGGTGACTGACAGGATCTCAGGTATAGGCTCTGAATTCTAGATGTTGAGAGTTGGCTGGAATGAATATCACGTACCCATTTGAGGTTGTGTGTTCACTATTTACAGAAAGCAATTCCCAGTCCCAGAGAACATCTGGGCTTTGAGTTCAGCGGTCGCCAAACAGGAGCGAGCACAGGCATTTGCCCAAACATTTTATATTCCTGATAGCATTGCAACGTGTCAGTTTAGAATTAGAGGCGTTCATTAATTTCTTACTTGATCACTGGTGAGCTGAATCTTTAATCTCAGTGTGGAACTACGCTCGTTGACTTGACTTTGTGCTAATACTGTGTGCTGTGCTTAGACATCTGTAAGACAATGGGGAAAACTTGCAATACCAGGTCTTTATCTCAACAGGTGATGTTTCTCCTCCTCCTTCTACTGTAGTGGGACATACCAAAACCTTAGCTAAAGTGACTTTCAATCCCAGTGTTGTCGAGCAAACCAGGATCGCCAGAAATGGCATTTTGGGAGACTTCATAATTCGATATGATGTCAACAGGGAGCTGAGTGTTGGGGATGTTCAGGTATCGTACACACGATTCATCTTTTCTATTTTATTAACTATACCTGAGATGGCTTTCTTGTCTTTCATGCTCCAAATGTCCTAGAAAATAATTTCCAAGTGGAGGTTACTTTTCCATGTTGTAAGATCTATCAAATATATAACCAGTCAGTTGGCAGCCACAAGATGAACTTAAAAGCCAAAGGCACCTACTTCACTGAGTTTCTTTTTTGTATCTTGATATACTGGCTGTATATATATGCACACAACAGCAGTTCCTCAAATGCATTTGTGGTTCTGATCCCTCAGTACATATGTTATATCCCCACTGCGTTTGGAAGGAACCCCCAGTGTCCACGATAGAAGATGTGGAGAGCTCCAGTAGGCTCCTCCAATCTGGATAAACAGGGGACCCGGATTAAGAGGGATACAAAGGAGCACTCATATCCCCGAATTAGACACAGACACCGAAAGCAGGATCGGGAGTGCCCAACCAAATACCCCACAATGATGTGTGTGGAACATTGCATCACGTTCTACCTTCAATTCCTAACTTCCTTGCTCTTCCACAGATTCTCAATGGATATTTCGTGCACTACTTCGCCCCCACGGATCTTCCTCCATTGCCAAAGAATGTTGTATTTGTGCTTGACAGCAGTGCTTCCATGGTGGGAACGAAACTGAAACAGGTGAGGTCCTTGTGTTTATTATAGAGTGGTTGGCTGTAAGGCTGTAGAGATCTTGGTTCAGATTTTATCTCACCAGGTGGGTTCTTCTTCAAAATGTTTGCTATGCCTGAGGTGAGAGACGGTTCTGAAGAAACCTCAAGGTGAGATGATTTAGCTGCAATGAGAAATTATCATGTTGGAGGGAATGGGATGGCAACAAGAAGTGCATAGAACATCACTTTGTGAAACAGGTTGGTGCTGTCAAAACTGAGCCAGGATGCTGCAGATAGGATTGTCCTGATCTGAGAAGTTTTAAGAGAGGAAGAATAGGGAGAATTCCCAGCAAAGTGCATTCATCGGTCCATTGATTCAGCTTAAAGCGGAGACAAGATACTGCTCTTTAAAAACCTTGGCAAACCCTTTAGCGATATATAACTCCACGGATCCTGGTGAAAGAAAGGGCGGTTTGTCCAGTTTGAGAATCCGAGTCTTTCGGCACAAATCTCAGACATTTTTCCAGAGCACAGATCTTGACATGAGCCAACACACCAAGCTGAAGAGCACATCACCAATGCTAAAAACTGACCTTTGACATGGAGGGTTCAGGCTGCTGCCTAAATGGTTTTGCTTCTTCAATTATCTTGAGCTGGACAGATGGAAACCATCTCCAGTTCTGGAGCCAAGTGTTTGTCTTCGAAGTGAAATACACTCTCTCAACACAATATTATCAGTCTAAACTAGAAGCAGAGGTGAATTAAGACTTCAGTCCTGTTCTGAATGGTTTGACAGATGTATCTCAGGTCTGCACTCACACTGGAGAGGTGAGTCCCATTTCCGTCTTGTGTATCTGTGGAGAAAAGGAGAAAAGTTCTTGTAGGGTTAGCACTGTTTCCTTCCATTTGAAGACTTGTCCCACAGGTATGAGATATTGAGAAGTTAGTTGCCTTCTCACTGCTGGACGGCCACAACTTTACTTTTTTACTTTCTTACCATGGCCAAGCTAATGACAGTGGAAAGCAGCACTTTCCGCACAGG
This sequence comes from Buceros rhinoceros silvestris, assembly GCF_000710305.1. Taxonomy (NCBI): domain Eukaryota; kingdom Metazoa; phylum Chordata; class Aves; order Bucerotiformes; family Bucerotidae; genus Buceros; species Buceros rhinoceros. The sequence continues at coordinate 67,222 of NW_010421619.1, read as the reverse complement.
CTGATACCAGTACGGGACAGTCTCATCTCGTATGGACGGTGTGATGTTGTAACTCTGCTGGAATGGCTGAAGGATAATAGCTTGGACTTGTGCCGTGGCCAGTTAAAGAGCCCTAATTAGCCCATTTAGTGGCTCCTTGATTGTCTGCCTGGATCACGCTGGTTATATGAGAACCTTTTATTTTTCCTTGGCCACCAACACTAGCCCAAATGTCCTTGAAAACACAGACCCTGGTCATTCTCTGACAGGTCTCTGTCTTTGAACAAGGACATCGGGGGTACATCTGCTATTTTCTCTCTGATAAAAACTTCACTATCTGTTTTCAATGGCGGTCATAAATCCTAATTTAGAAGCTGTGTCCCCTATTAAATCAAATTATCTCTACAGTGAGAGGAAATGGAGTATGACTTCTACGGCTCCTAATTATCTTCGCTGGTGACTGGAGCAGCAGCCAGAGAGCTGTTAACAAACATACCTGGTACTACACTGAATTAAGTCTTGAATGAAGATGCTTTTGAATCCTTACAAATTCCCTTAGACAGAGACAGGGTCTTGGCTTTCTCTTACCCTTCTGCTGAAAAATGTCTGTCTCACCTCGGAGAATAAACAAATGCTCCCAGTCCTGCACGCCAACAGCAGACTGTTGTGATACAGCACTGAACCGGGGAGATCAAGACTCTGAGGGGCTTTGGTGCTGAGCTGTGCTCATAGAGCCTTGGGTCAGCAGATTAACCTTGTTCTATGAAAGCTTTTATTCACCTCCTGAGCATGTTAGTGTTCCTTTTTTATACACTTACCAGAAACAACATGGCCAGAGATTAACTCTCGAAGGTCTACTTCATAGCCTGGCCAGCTCCTACTGCTAAACATACATGAATCTCAGGCTAATTAGCCACAATTAGGTGCTTCCTGAGCTTGAAGTGAGAGAATTGTCTAGCCAGAAAACTTTGTTGAGGATGCGCCAATTTTTTTTGCCCTGTTATTTTGGACATACTCTTTATGGAGAAACACTGGCATGTTACGGAGAGGCAGAGGAAGCGCTTACCTTCCTCTGATTTCAACTGCTCCAGAAAACAGGACTGCATGGATTTATGATCTAAATCATAAAAAACCCACACAGATTGGCCAGGGAAAGCCCAAAATCTAGGACAGGCTGAATAATTTGCCTCTTTTGGTACACTAAGACACAGCCATGACCCATGTCTGCTTAGTGGCCTTTTTACCCAATTGTTGTTGTTATTAAGATGTTTGTTAAATTACAGACACGTCCCCTGGTGGCAGGATACATCTGAGCGGAGGAAATGCCTGCTTGGCTTCTTTTCTCTCGGACTCTTGCAGCTGTGGTGATCTATGGTGGTGTGGGGAGAGCTGGGAACTCCCATGGGACTGCCTTTCCTCATTTCTCTCTACTGAGTCACGACCAGCTAAAAATACAGTCAGCACTTGCAAAGAGTGCTCTGGCAGATCAGCTGCAGTGACTATGACAAAGGACAGTTTTTAGGGTTGTATAAGCAAGGATGAGAGGCGTCAGCTGTGCACCCTTCTCTACAGTAACTCGAGGAGATTTTGTGCTCTTCACCCAACTGCTTTCATGCTGTGAATGGCAGAGTGACTCCAGCGGGGTCAGGATATCATGCAACCTGCATTTCCCACAGTCTGTTTGTGAATCATTTCTTCTCCTCCTCTCCCATGGTTTTCCTTTTCCTACATGATTTTTCATCTGCTCGTGATATCCCTTTCTTCCTACAATATCTCAGTCTTTGAAAACAGGATGTCCAGACCCAGTGGCAATCACGTATAGTGAGACCAGTTGATGAGCTTAAACCAAATCATTACACCCTTGTGACATTCCCCTCACATCACTGTTGTGTGCATGATTTTTCATCTGCTCGTGATATCCCTTTCTGCCTACAATATCTCAGTCTTTGAAGCAACAGGATGTCCAGACCCAGTGGCAATCACGTATAGTGAGACCAGTTGATGAGCTTAAACCAAATCATTAGACCCTTGTGACATTCCCCTCACATCAGAAGATCAGGGAAGATCAGCTGATGTGCATATTCCTCCTGCACTCTTCACAGCCTCTGAACTCTGGTCATGTCCAGCTGACTCCGCTGTTACAGCAGTCCACCTCCACAGAGGATCTGGGCCTTGGGGACATTCGCCTTCTAGCACTGGCAGGGATATAAAGGTCAGGAAGAGAAAACTCTTGAGCATCATAAAAAAAATTCCTGTGTTCAAGACTTCAAACATCATTACTGCTGACCCACCGGCAGGGAAACCACTGGTTTTGTCCTCGTGAGCATTGTCTCTTCATTTTCAAAGAGACAGCAAGCTCTGTGCAGAGTAGTTGCTTTTATCAGGAGACAGAAGAACCTGGGGAACAGGTTACACATGCAAGGCTTACTGGGAGGAAAAGATTTGCCCTTTGAGCAGTCTGACCTGCTGATTTTTATGGTACCTTTGATTTTAGAGGTGGAGGGGAATGCAGCGTATTGGTATAACTAGGAGGAAGAGGGACTAGTTAGGTTCACCACCTTGTGATCACCATGATTATCTCCAGCATCACTAAGCATAGTGACAAAGGACCTTTATCAACCTGCAATTCAGTTTTATAGAACAAGTACATGCCAAGCTATGGAAATGTGCACAAGAAGATGGATTTGCAGACGTGGTAAAACGTAGATTGTTTCAACCACAGATTCATTTCACCTCACCTTTCCCACAGGCAATAAATGCCCACACACTCGGTTAAACTGCTGGCGACACCGCAAGCCTGGCAGCTTGTCAACGGTAGTGTGCCAGACTAATTTTCTTTGAGGGTAATTGTGCTAGGAGGAACTCAACTGAAGCTGGGACCTGCTGTGTATCTGTGAGTGCTTCACTTTATTTGCCTACATCCATCCAGGGGACACCGTCGGTACCCTTGATCTGTGACCCACACCGTCTGAGGCCCCGAGTGCCTTATATACACACATCCCTCAACCTCTGTGCCTCAGCACACAGACTCCCTCTGAGCGGTTTGGGGTGGTGAGAGAGCAGACAAACATCTGAACACTTGAGGATCGAACTCCAGACTCCTCTGACCTGCTGGCTGTGGGCCTGTTGACTACTAGTCCAGCTAATGGCTCCTGCCCAGGAGAACTGCCTTAAACTGCCAGGGGACTTCGGGGAAAATGCTAATTCTAATTACAGCCTTTAGTGAGTTTAAAGCTACTGTCAAGAGGAAAGTTTTGTCAGCTTTTCCATTTCTGTCGGAAAACACCAGAGTGAACAAAGAGCTGTATGAAGTGTCTCCAGCAACAGCTTCATGTAGCTGCTTCCTACTTGGGACTACACATCAGTGGGGTCATCTCAGGCCTCTCTGTAGCTGTGAACACGGATCATAGGAAACTACTACAGTAAATAAGACATCGGATCCGTGTAGACTTTAATTGCCCAAGAAAGGTGCGAGTACCTGCCACTCAGCAAAACAATGTGAACCCTAAAACTTATAAATGATGACAGGGTTATGCAGGAAATACCCTTCAGAGCAAGATGCCATCAGATGTTCAGGACAGAACATCTTCTTCTCGTCTCAGGACTATCAGCCAGCATGCCACTAGCTGATTTGCTCCACACTGAGGCAGTAGGAGAAATAGAATTTCCCAGGCAGACCCCAGTCCACCTATAAATGGCAAGTCCTTTAATTGGGCTCAAAGTAAACAGGATGTAAAGGCAAGTTCAGAGTTTGGCATGGAAATGCTGCTTGAACTGAAATCCCAGGAAGACACTGAGAGGTCTCCCAAGGGTTTCAACTGGATCTTTACAGAATTCCTCAAAGGATGAGCTGAGAACAGGTGCCATTGAAGTAGCAGACACATCCTAGTAATCACCATCACAAGTCCATAGTGCAAAGAAAGGAACTAAATCAAGCTGGGAAGTCAGTCTATGACCAGGCAGAGGTGTAACAGAGCTTGATCATAGCTCTTGATCTTAGACTCAGACTGGAAGTGAAGGCCCAGGCTGGAGCTTAAATGGGCAAGAGTGTGGGTGGGGGCCCCAGGTGGGGCTGGTCAGAACCGTTAAAGCCTGTTAGTACGCTGAAGGCTCTGCCACACACACGCACGCCTGCAGAGCTGTGGAACGGGGTTTTTTTTAACAGTCTGTTTATCTTCTATTCGTGACTTCATCGTGGATGAGTTGTGAGAACTTAGGTAGGTGATTTTCTTTGTCTGCGCTTGTCTGTTTAGCTGGCATAAGTCCAGGGCTGGGCTTATGGCTGTACAAGAACCCCAAAGTCTAAAAGGATTATGATATGTGTCATGAGGAGGGAGCTTTTTCTTGGGTAGTTACCCCTGATGTAGTGACTTTATCTTCACCAAAGCATCTGCTCTCTTCTCTGTAGAGTTTTGCGCAAAGATGTGGCCTGTGCTCATGTCTAAGGCAGTGGTGTGGGATGGAAGTGGGCAGGGGAAGGGCTGGAGACAGATGTTTGTAGGAGGGAGGGGGGATCCTGGAGCTGGAGATGCTGTGGGGATTTGGAAATGGGGAAAATGGAGAAAGGAGCAGGAAAGGGCCCTGTGGCAGACTGTCAGGTGGAAAAACAGACAAATTTGCTTTTTTTTCAAAGAACAGTTAAATGCTTTTGTATTGCTTAATGTTAACCATGAGCAAAAATGCTGGGTCTTTGCTCCAGCCAACCAAGCATTGTCACTGTCCCTCACTTACTGCAGGTGAAAATGGGGAACTTGCATCTAAAAGGAAGAGGTGTTACAGTTCAAGTAAAAAGAGCCAGGACTAGGAGAGGAGGTGGCTACAGAGTCACAGCCTCTGCAGAGGGATAATGGATACTTCATCTCTGCAGAAGTGCAACGCTCCTTTTCATGGAGAAATAACCCCTCCTCCCTGAGCAGGACTGGTACAATCTCTCCTTGGAGAAATACCACTGATCTTCTCTCCATGGAGAGGAAACATCTCTCCCCGGAGGAGCAACGTGTCTCTCCTAGCAGGTTACATGTGCAGGTGGGATATTCTGAGAAGGGGTTAGGAAGCTGCAAACCTGGCAGGCTTCTGACTGCTGAGGCACCCGCTCTGAGAGGGTGGCTACGTGAAGAACGAAGGCTGATGAACAAGAAAAGTGTAATGACCTGTGTCGTAGCCCAGTGCCTGCTGCATATAGTAACAGTTAATTGTTGCTGAAATGGAGGGGGTATGATGTGGATGGTCTCTTGGGCATGACAGCTCCTCCCCAGCACTGTGTCAGCAGCTGATCTGTGCGACAGAGAATGAAAGCCCTGAGTTGTTGAAACAGTTTTTATGTGCTGGGACTAACTCCATCTTCTGAGGACGGGCAGAGGGAGAGATGTCAAGCTCTGCATTGAGGGCACAGGGCACTTTTCCCTCAGTGTTGACCTTTTTGCTGCTAACTCCATGGAAATTGTTTGTCATGCTGACAGGGTGGGGGTTTCAGTGTCCAACTGGCATGTTATGGGATGTGATCCCTCTTACAGTGAGCTAAGCATGAGACAAGAATGTGGCCTTCATTCAGTGCTGTGTCGGTCTGGCT
>NW_010421619.1:41124-61576 GCF_000710305.1 Buceros rhinoceros silvestris | reverse complement strand
GGGGGCTGGGGGGGTGGGGGGCTGGGGCGGGGGGGCGGTATTTCAGTGTGGAGCAACCTTCAAACTTCTCCCTCTGACTTACTGTACGGAAACGCTTACTGCTCCCAGTGTAATCTGTGCCATGCCGTTGAAGCGATGCTTGGTGCTGCTGAGAGCTTGCCTCCTTAAAACTACACACAAGCATTTTTTTATATCCTCAACACTGCAATGAGATTGCAAAGACTGAGCATCTACCCTGCACTCTGGGCACAGGAAACTCCAGTTCCCGAGAAATCACATCATCTTGCAGTTTTTCATGTATTTATCCTCACCATGCCGCTGGGTGCTAGAGAAGTGAGTTACCCCAATGGGTAGCTATACTTGTGCACGTCCTTGAAGATGATATTATCTTACACTGAGCAGAAACCTAGTGCTTAAATGCCCTGGCTGAAAGTGGATCTGAGGGATTTATTCCACGTTAAGTAGGAAATCTTCTCCAGAAAGGGCAATAGAAACAGTTGCTCAAAGTGATGGAGTCTATTCCTTTTGCAGACCAGGAAACTACAAAGCAATCTTTTCTAAGGCCATGTAGGGAGTCAGCGATGTTCGAGTTACTAGCAAGGGATCTGTGATGCTCAGGCAGGAGAGACTGGACCACGGACTGGAGACAGATCTTTATTATCCACAGCTCTACAACCAAAGTCCTTCCCGTCACAGCCAGTGTCAGTGTAAAACAAAATGCTTGTTGTTCAGAACTGTGAAGGGGTTTTCCTTGGTTACGTGATCAGTGTCTGCCGGGAAGAAAGCACAAAGATATATTGACAGGCAGAGGGTGAACTGCAGTCCCTGGACTGCAGGGAGAGGAAGAAAGGGCAGATTGTCCTCCCCAAGAGGGGGATGGAGGAAGGTAAAAAAAAATCTAAGGATACACTTCAGGGTTAAAGCCCGCTTTTGGCTACTGGATCCCAAACCAAGCCTGTGGCAGTGCCTTGTCTGACCTCGATAGCACCAGTTCAGGTGTGACTTTGAGGCCGGCCTTGCCTTAAGTCACAGTATTGATCCCTGTGAGAGACTGTGGGCAGATTTGACCACATATGGAAGTTGTGGCTTGGAGAAGTTGGCTGTGGACCTGTGTTTGGAAAGGGAGAGATATGAAGGTCATGAAGGAGAAATGGATATGAATGAAAGGGGAAGATATGAAGCATAGAGGATGTTGAAGGGGAGGGGGGAGCTCTTCTGTCTTCTCTCCCTTTGCTTCCTTGCAGTGTTTTGGCAAGCAACATATTTACTTGTACTTTTCTCCTTCTCGACATAGGAGGTCCAGTTTCTGAGCTCTTCTCTGCACAGACAAATTACCAGACAAAGCTATGGGCTCCTTATTTATTTTGAGCTTACATCTTATGCCTTAGCCTCCTTGTCATATAAGGTCCTCACAGCACGTCTGAAAGGACAAAGTAGAGACTACTGAAATACTGTCTTGTAGCCGTGGCACCCTTCAGCATGTGGTTGCAGTTGCTCCCTTGTCTGCTCTCTGCAGACTGTCCTCGTGCATCTCTTTCAGGTGATGGGCGCCGCTTCGCAACAGCCTGGGCTGTGAATGCTTTCCTCTCTGCTAGCCCTGCTCTTTAGACTGACTGATCTCGAGCCCACGCGGTTCCCCGGTGCTGGCTGGCGCTGGGAAGGGGCCGTGTCACTGGTGTCGGTGTCTCGCTGCCCAGCTGTTGCGAGGGCAGACAGCAGCTGTGTTTGGGCGTGCAGGGTGCAGCCGAGGTTTGCCAAGTGAGCTCAGAGGCACTGGTGGGGAGGGTGCTGGGAGAGCTCCCTCTGCATCTGGAGGCCGTTTCCAAGACGTGCTGAGTTACCCTATGGTGCTGCAGGGACCCACTCCTCACACAGAACTGGATTCAGCATGAACTGAAAGTCTTTTGATTTAATTTTTTTTTAATAGACTGGCATTAAAGTTGCACAGAGGATGTGAGCCTAGGATGAAGCACTTACAAGTGCTCCTAGGCAGTGGAAAGTGTGAATACGTGGGCTTGGGACACGCATTATAATGAGGTGCTTGAATTCCCCTCTTGCTTCATAGCAGGGCCCATGGCTGGCAATGCCACAGCATCTAACAACCACACATTGTCTCCCTTTGAGCCGCACAGCTTTCAGAGTAGCCAGGCTTCGCCCTCACCCTGCTCCTCAAACAACCAAGAGACTGTGGCAGAAATGTCATGGGGACCTCCTAAAAGGTACCCAGATGGTCTGACGTCAGCGCAGATGTCCCTGAGGGAGCTCTTTGACACAAGTAAGGGCTGAAAGCTCTCAGCTCTCCCATGGGAGCATGTCTTTTCCCATGCTTTGCTCCGCCAGCATTTAAGCAAAGTGAAGTCTGTCAGAGCTAGCCCCAAGGACCAGGTACAAAGTGACAATTCACAGCTGAACTAGAGTGTAGAGTGTAGCGAGAGAGTTCTTTTCCTGCTGCTGCTGGGGGTCACAAAGCCTCAAATCATCCTGGCTGTGATGCAGGGCCCTTAGTAAACAAGAACCCGAAAAACAGCAGTTGTGTTGCATGTCCAGGTGTCAGTGTGGAGTTGACAACAAAGGCCAGAGCAGTGGCTGGGAGCTGCTTGTCTCTGACCTTGTAAGCTTGAGAAGATGCTGTCTGTAGACCAGTCATTTAGAGAGTGTGAGCCCATCTGCAGCTTCTCATCATTTCTGAAGCACAGACAAAAACCTGTGATCACTCCCTGGCAGCCAGGGTCATCCCACTTCAGCTGTAGTCCGTGACTTTTCTGCTCCAGACTTGAGGATTGGTATTTTGTAGCCTGGGAGGTGGCAGATTCAAGCCCTAGGTTCCAGCTGTGCTGATAGCTCACTTACCAGCACAGCTTCTCCACTCAAATGTGCTGGAGCGGCAATTCAGTCTACAGCTTTCAGCTCAATTTCATCCACTCTAATTTGGGGGAAATGGAGGAATCTTCCTCCACTGAGTTACCCTCCTTAAATCCTCATTTAAAACTTGTCTTTGACAGCTGTAAACCATTCCCAAATGGCAAAACGGGTATTTTTTTCCTGCTGTTTCATATTGCTACTTCCTGACATCCTCTCCTTTAGTTCTTGCTCCACCCTCCACGCATCTATCCAAGCAAACATGTAGGGAGAAGTGTTTCACCTTACAGCACCTTGCACAAAGGTGCTGGACCCTTAAACTGGTGTTCCTCAGTGTGAGTGGGCTAGAGCTGTGCCCAGCTTATCCCAAGAACAGACGAGCGACACATGCACAGCATGGAGGAGCAAACCAGCCCTCACTAGGGAAGAAAGGGTTAATTTTGATTTGCAGGAGAGCACCTTTAGCAGGAGTGGAAGTGCAAAGACCCCCTCAGCAGCAGCAGAGCAGCTTGGGAATCCCATGGCAGCCTTAGCTCCTCAGAGCCAGGAGAAGTTCCAGCTGCAGCCTTACAAGGCCAGGATGAGAAACCTGCTGCCATGTCCTGGCTGGAGCGGCTGCCAGGCACTCTCTGCACAAAGAGTTTTGCAAATCCTTGCCCGGGGGCTGGTGGAAGCTGGAGAAGAGGGCTGGGCACCAGGAGCACTCAGTCACAGCTGGGTGCTTCAGGATTTCAAGCAGTTCACTTTTACCAAGTATTCTCCACCCTTAGAGTCCCTTTTGCCTGCCAGCTCCTGAATCACATCCAGCCGGTCGGAGGGAAGTCACGTCTCTCTCGCAGCCTATTTATAGGCGAGGAGTATTGGTAGCAAAGCGTATGTTTGCACCCTGCAGTCTAGGATAAACCTAGAAGTCCTTATGGGCTGGGAGAAGAGATGGAAACTCATGGGATGAGCCAGGAAATCCAGAGCAGACTGGGAGAGGTGGGGAGCCAGTCCAGCTCCTTCTGGCTCCACTAGTAGTGCTCAGCACTGGGCAGGATCAGGTCTTGAGGTGAGTCCCACCTTCTCTGCAGTTGAGCTGCGCAGCCTCTTGGAGACAGGCACTTCCAGACAATGACTCAGGCCCCCTAAAACCTGTCCAAAACAGATGGGATGGATTACTCTCTGGAGGTGTTTTCCCCTGCCTAGAGAGGGATTAGATGCGGTGCCCAGCCTTCTGATGACTGAGCTGGGAAAGCTGAATCCCACCCTCCGTTTTTGCTGGGGATGAGGTAAAAGCTACAGGAGAATGAACCATATGGCCTCCCTCATTCTGTTTGCTTTGGAGCAAACCCGTGTGCGCCCACGCACACTTGTACATATGTTTGTGTGTATATACGTTACAGGAATTTCAAGGTCTTTAATCAAAGTTGCAGAGGCAAGCACATGATAGAGACGCCAGAATGCAGGCTGGCTGTGTGCGTGCATTGAATCAAGACAGAACTTCTTCCTGGGATAAACTGACTGAACTGTGACAAAAATGAGACAAAAAGGACAGAGAGAACGAAAGAGCGGGAGAGAGATGGTCTCAGCCCCACATTTGGCCACGGTGTGAGGGTGCAGGGAAGTACAGTGTTTCCTAGGAAAATGCTTCATTCCCTCCTGGTCCCTTCTACTGTTCTCGCTTTCATGCTGTGCACATCAAACTACTCTGGGTTGTTTCACCTTCTCTTGTGACTGAACGCAGGCAAGAATGTCAAAAGGAATTTCTGAGCTTGCTGGAGGTGGGATGCAGTCTCTCTCAAGAAGGCCAAAGCAAGATTATTTTTCCTCTTGCCTTGTTCTCAGAAACAACAGAGCTGTTTGGACCCAAGAAATCTCTCTGAGAAAAGTGCAGTTTGACAGAATGGCAGAAAACTGATAAGGTTTTTGTAATGGGAAAGGTTGAGCGATGTTAATTATAATCAGAGCTGTAATGAGGATAATGAGATTTGGGGACTTTCCCTCCAAATCTTTGCTTCTAGGCATCTCTGTTTCTCTCCCTTGCCTACCCTGGGTTCGGGTTGTTGCATATAGGGAGCTTTTGTGGTCTCGTTTCTTGACTTAACATCCTGCCCCAAATTTCCTTCAGCAGAGGTTGCCGTGACGACCCGAACACTCTCACACAGGATAGAAGCTTCTTCTCCATTTTCACTTTCTGCTTACTTGGATCCCATTTTTGCAGGGACAAATGCATGAGCCACACTTGTTATCACGGGATAAATCCAAGAGTCCTTTTCTCCATCGTGTAATTGCTACTTTGCCTTTCTGTGCAATTGAAAGAGGTGGTTGGTCCACGGGATGGAGATCTGGGAACTCCGGATCTTGGAAGGTTCTCCATTTGTGGCCTTGAAATCATTACTAAAGGAGTCTGTGCCTCAGTTTTCACTTCTGTAAAATGGGACTCTGAGTGTTTGAGGGCCCTTCTGAAGGGTGATGTCATCTATTAACCGATGCATTTTCACAATACAAAGGCTGTTGTTAAAGAGGAGATGAGAGAGCATAAAACCTTCCCTTCTGCTTCAAATAACTGCTGTTTAGCTCATCTTAGCCAGTTCTCTGAGGACTGTTAGACCGGGGAGACAACCTTCGTGTTTGAGGGAGGCACTCATCTTCTGGAAGGTTTATTTGGTGCGCATCCCGATGTGAATCTAGCAGGGTTGTCCCCTCCTCGTTGAAAAAGCCTCTTCCATCAGCGTTTGGTTTAGTGTTCTTATTTATGAAACATTCACAGAATGCATGGAGACGTGGAGCGATGTTCCAGCCAAGCAAATGGAGGGATGAACCCTGCGATCCCTACAGGGGAAGATAGTTTATGCAGAGGACAGAAACAGGCAGGGAAGGACTCCAGACCTGGCTTCAAAATGTCTGAAGCAATTGGAAATATTTCCCTTAACTCCAGATGGACTGGAAGCCAGGTCACTGGCTGGGAGGATTAGAGATTCCTCTTTGGTGGGTAATTTGTTTGCAGTTGCATCATTGCATCATCAGCATGGATGTGGAATCCAGAGGGATGCTGATGACACAGCTTGTTCAGTCCTTTGAGCTACTTTCCAAACTGTCTTTGCAGAGCAACATCAGGCCTAGAAATACGTGGTTTCCAGCACTGCCGATTACCTTTTGTATTATTTCTGGACAAGCCCTTCACACATTTCTTTAAGAGGCATGAGAGAAGCCTTCAAATGCTGATGAGTGCACTATATAATTCCCTGCATAGCTTTCCTTGGAATTTGGAAGGCTTAATGGTGGTCAAGAAGGGGCAGAGCTGAGAAGCTGCTGATCCCTCTACTTACAGGTATTGCCTCATATGCCTCCCATGTGCTTTGCATCCAGATATAGGGAATGTGTACATGGACAGAGGCTGGGCATCTTCTCTCAGCTGGTCTTACTAAGCTGAAGTTTGTCTTCACGTAAACACGGCTGTGTGGCTGCTAAATCAAAGTTGGTCACCCTGGGGAGAACTGGACACATCTGCACTCTTCCTATTGGCTTATCCTCAGTGGCCTGTCTTTCCCATCATGCAGGATCCTTAACCTCTCTCGCTATGAGCTCATCTTGATACCAGCTTTCCTCAGTTGCATATATGCATATACGGTTGCATATATTTACATAGGATGACCAACAGCAGAGCAATATAATGTTGGCACGTGGAGGAAATACAACATGCATGGGGCAAAACTGACTAGCAGGTAGAATCTGTAATGACTAGTCAGGACTTCTTTTTATATTTTAACCACTTAAACATAGTAGTTTAAGCATTTGTGAATTGCTGGAAGTGTTCATTGGAGTAAATAGGTACCAACTGGTATCCTAATTACGAACAGAGCATGCACATCCTTGACATATTTAGAGGTATTTCAATTTAGAAGGAAGCTTTTAACTACATCCTCTTACAGCTTACTGCATGTCTACAGGGCTTTAGAAGAACTCCACAAACTCCTTGGTATTAACCATCTCTTAGTTCAGAGCAGGGTTCTCCCACTCACTGGGAGCATTTATCCTAATTGTCATGCATGATTTTTAATCTTAATTAGGTCTCACAGCTTTGCAAGATCTTTTGGGCAAGAATTGTTCTTTCTCATATTGGCACAGCACGTAGCACCACAGATCAGGCCTTGAGACAGGCAAGGACAGCCTGATCTTCATAAGCCGGACTGTCAGTGTGAAAATATCCATAGGATCAGTAAACATCATAAGAATTAAATTCTTGCCCACTAAAGCAGTGACAGTTGTTCCTACTGGTCTCTTTTTCTCTTCTTTTTCTAGACCAAAGAAGCTCTCTTCACAATTCTCCAGGACCTAAGACCTGAAGACCACTTCAATATCATTGGCTTTTCCAACCGAATAAAGGTCTGGCAGCAGGACAGGCTGGTGCCTGTTACTCCAAATAATATAAGAGATGCCAAGAAGTACATTCATAACATGTCGCCTACTGGAGGTAGGATCAGAGACACAAGTGGGATTAGTTTTGCTATTTAATTAACTACAACTGAACGGAGAGTGGTGAATGTGGTCCTGTAGCGTGTAGCAATAAAGACTTTGGGTTGTGGAACAAAGGGGACCCTTCCCTACCTCCACTCAGGGATATGTGCAGAAGGATATGTGGCCTTTATGAGTGTACATGATAGGAAGGTGTCCCCAGATCTAGTCATACGACCTGATATACATATTGAAGCCAAGTCAGGCCCATTCTCCCATTGATCTAGTGAGTGGGAAAGTTCCCAAGGTTGTCTCTCGAGGACACAGGAATAAATACTGTTCCCTGGTGAAGGACACACAGGGCCAGTACTTTTGCAGTTTCTGAAAGCCTGTGAAAAGCAGACACGTGGTTCTGGGCTGGAAACTCCATGGATGGACCACCCAGTGAGGGCTGTAGCATTGCCTTCTGCAAGAGCTGGTTCCTCAACTAGTACTGTTGTCTCCTTGTCTCTACCAAGGAGCAGCCAGAATGACATGTAAAAAAATTCTTGACCTCTTTTACTTGTGCCCTGTTGCCAGGAGTGAAGAGGGGAAAGGAGAAGACCCCAGAACAGAGGGCAGGTGTGGTTTTGAATTTGATTCAGTGGTCTCCACAAGCTATGGACAGTAGTATAAAAAAGCATAATGAGGTTCAAAACTGAACATACCTCGGCAGCTGTGTCCATCCTAGCTGAGCCCTCCCCAGGAAAGCAGGGAGCTGCAGAATGACCTGTGCAAGTCCTTCGTCATGCAAGCAGTCACAGCTGGTTGAAGGTCAGGCAGGGCCTTCCCATGGCTGCCCCTGAGCAATGACCACTCCTAGCAAAGGAAGCTCTCTGATGGAAAAACCCAGCAAACAGGATGGTTTGCTGTGCTGTTTGTATTGTGAGAGGAAGGTGTTAGGAAGTGGTCAAGGGACCTCTGCCCAGTTAAACAATTACCAACAGTGGGACTAAAACTCAGAGTACAAAGCTTTTTACTCCTGAAGTGCCGAAAGAGCTGTGCAGGAACCAGCTGAGATTGCCCATGAACCTGCCAGAGAACAGAAGTAAAAGGAAATTATTAACTCGTGTTCAACAGGAAGGTGCAGTGATTCTCCACTACCGGCCAGTGGTCCTTTAGTTTTGACTAACTCTGCAGCTCCCCTAGAAAGGTGCTGTTGCTTGAGTATCTTCCAGCAAACGTGAAGGCACTCAGGCTCACAGATCACACGCGCGAAGAACATGCTGCACTTACACCGCTGTGTCATACTCACACACCAAAGAAACGGGAACAAAATATCGGCGCTAAATATTTGCCCACGTGGCAGAAGGCAGCTTTCAGCTCTTAGCATCATTTCAAAGGCAACTATATCACAGGCGCTGCCATCTGTCGCATGGGATGGTTTTCTTTTGTTTCTGCGGGGGGGGGAAAAAAAATCTTCCTGAAAGTTTGGATCTGGATGGAGGCTGAGAGAGTATTTAGGATATTTAGAGCTTTAGTGCAAAGTCAGTTTGTGAAAAAACACAGCCTGGGTCGTGAGGACCTTTCAGAAGTCGCAGCCCCTCTGCCTTGCTGCAGTCCCTGGAGCTATGCATGCTCTTTCAAGGCAGAGGATGCATGGTCAGACCTGCTAGCACGTTCTTGCTGATTACCTCTCTAGGAGTTCCCTTCTGGACCTCCAGCAGCCTGTTGGTGTGGCTCTTAATACCTGCTTTTTTCTGAGGCTGTTCTTATCCCAGACCTGCTAATCTTGCAAAGGTTCCTTGACTAATCCCTCTTTGCATTGACAAGCACAAAAAATACATGGAGCAAGGAGACACCTGTATTCATTTTCCTGCTTTTTTTTTATCCCAAGCAAGCAGTAAAGTTGAATCTTTTTCATGGCTATTCTTCTAAAGTACATCTATCCTCTCACTGATGGTCTCTTTTGTCCCTCTCTCCCCACTTCAGGCAGCTCCATTCTTCACTAGCCTGTTTGTGAAAACACACTCCTCAGTTAACAAAGCCACTTCTCTTCCCTTTAAACTTTATTAGCCCTGGGGTTTGAAAAACAAACCCAATCACTTGCTTTCCCATTGGAAGACTTTTTTCCCCTCTCTTGAAATCTTGTGCCCTTCAGACAAAATGAGCAGAACTTGTTTTCCCAGTTCAGATGCCATCTGGGAGAGTCTCTAACAAGTTTAACTGGCTTTGTACGTACCAGCAGGATATGGTACGTGCTGTGACTCTGCTTACCACAGCTGACTATTGTCCATTGAGACTTTCAAGGATACAGCAGTTTCACACAATAAGCTGCAATTTTTAATTCAATTCATAAGAATATAAACACCTATCCCAAATGGGTGCTGAATAATGGAGCAGAACTGAGTTAAAGGGTTAGTGCAACCTCATGGGGAGAAAAGGAATTGAGGTGCTGTCATCATACTAAAGTGAGGTTAAGGAAATTATTTGTACCACTCTTAGAGGAATGAGCTAATCGTTTTGGTACCTTCCCAGGGACTAACATTAACGGTGCTATCCAGACCGGTGCAAAGCTGCTAAATGATTACATCGCTCAGAATGACGTCGATGCCAGGAGCGTCTCTCTGATCATCTTCCTCACGGATGGGAGGCCCACTGTTGGGGAAACGCAGTCAGCCAAAATCCTCAGCAACACCAAGGATGCCATCCATGATAAATTCTGCCTCTTCACCATCGGCATTGGCAATGATGTGGACCACAAGCTGCTGGAGAGGATGGCACTAGAGAACTGCGGCATGACGAGGCATTTCCAGGAGGATGAGGATGCAGCTAGTCTCCTTAAAGGGTTTGTTCTGCTTTTTCTGTGCTTATATCTGCATTGAGTTCTCTGGGCAAGGGTTTTGGGAAGGAAAAATCCTCTAAGGAGACATCACAAGAGATGGGAGTTTCGCTGAGGCTCAGCCATGGGTGAGAGAGGCGGAGTATGCTCAGATACTGAGGATGCCTACCCAGAAATTGCCTCCTTCCTAGAAGACCCCCTGAACCGTACTGGAGCTTCCCAACTCCCCCAGAAAAAGTGTGTGTTTCCCTAACTCAGATAGTTGCTATGGGCATTTAAACCTGGAGAAGTGGGAGGCGTGAGTGACACCTCTCCACAGGTGGACAGAGGGAGGTAAGGAGGCATCGGTAGCTTCATATTGACAAACATAAACATAAACAGCACGGAGGGGCTCAGGAATGGAGATCTCAGTTTGAGGCAGAAAATAATTTCTTTGCTTTTTGAAGAAGATAACCTCATGCCCAAACTCCAACATACTGGACTTTGAAAAATACACAAAGGTCCTTCCTGGGATGATCATGTAGTCGCTTCATTCCCTCATTCTTTTTGACCCAAACTCCTAAGAAGGTTCCTGTAATCCTCATCATTCAGTAGGACCAGAGATTATGTTCCTCTTCTGTCATCAGGGAACTGTAGTCCAGCAGGAGACCCTAGAGAGGAACTGCAAGAAGGTATCTGAACCACAGCTCTGTCCCAAATGTCAGGCAGCGTGTCAGGACTTCCAGGCAAAAATGTTTGGTTTTCATTCCCAAAATCACAGAAACCTAAACCAGACAGTTATCAAACAGAGACCTCTTGTCTAGCTAGTGTCTAATTCATCTGGAGCAAGGAGACCATGCACCTCCCACTAGAGCTTTTCTTTCTGCAGCGGTTATGCACAGACAAGAGTGTCTTCCTATTAAACTGGATTTTGTAGATCCATCTGCCACTTTGCCCATGCCATTTGCTTCTTAGAACATGCATTTTGGGCATCAAGTGGCATTCCCTGGCAAACGAAGGATGTTCTGATTGATTGGGCCACAGAAACGGGGCACCGCGAGTGCTCCTTCCAACACCGCCATCTGACACACAGCTCACTGTTTGTCAAGCTCAGCAACGGCAAACTCATCTGGTGCCAAGTTTATACAGAAAAGCACAATCACTTGCTGGAGGCCATGTCAAATCTCTGTTGGAGGGGATATCTACATGTGTGCCAAAATGATTTCTGATTTTTGTGGTCAGTGGGTTGTATTTTTACACAGATACTTCCCCGCATTGTACTGTAAGACAGGTTGTATTTTCTACTGTTTGTTATACCTCTGGAATTACCTCATGGAAAGCCCTCAGGTTTAATTAACTCATGTTTTAAAACACACTGAGGTCCCTGTGTCAAAGATGCTGAGTGCTCAGAGAGTTTAAAATAAAGCCAACCAAAATTCAGGCTTTGGGTTTTCTTGGAGAGAGAATAAAACAGAAAATGTGACTCTAGCTTCCAGACAATCTGTTCAAGCAGATGTGAAAAATAAATGCAGCCTGGATTAAAAAAGGGTTGAGGCCAGTTCTTTGTTTATTTACCAAATTAGACTCAAATGACTTGCAGAGCGTCTGGCATTTAAATGGGAAATATGGTGTTCTTGGATCAGCTCGGGAAGATCCATCAAAAGCACATTGCTGCGGGGAAAACAGTGCTGTAATCTTCAGTCCTTGACCCCTTGTAAAGGCATTCTGACCTGTCCAGTGCAAAGTGTTCTCAGAGGTATGGGAGGTCATGGTAATAAAGCGTGATAGGGTTAAACCTGCTGGTTCCACAGGAGTCACGGCTTGCTCCAACAGAAAGTCAGCGACAAGGCAGCAGTGAGTTCTCTTCTGCCGGTCCTCCTGTGTTTAGTGGTTAGGATTCCTCCATTTCTTGGAAGTGTCCTTATGAATGGGGGCATAGAGAGATTCATTCTTGATTTTCTTTCTCCTCTGACCCTCAGAAAACCTGTCCCACGCTGACCATCCCAAATTGTATTATTTAGGGCTCTTCCGGTGTTACAGGAGCTTTGGTTCAGATACTCTCCAGCTTCGGGGGGCCTGGCATCTTGGTCTTGCAGTTTCTGGCTCTGGAATACCATGCATAATACCAGTAGAAAACTGTGGGTAACAGCATCTCTTCAAAGCACATTTGGAAATAACTAGGTTGCCTTCTGTGAGCCTGAGAAGCCAAGAATTTACCTTCGATGGACAGGCCCTCTAAAGCAAACTGGTCACAAATATCTCCTTGCAGAGCTCTTCAGTCATAGTGGAAGGTAGGTGACTGCCAGATCATGCCGGAAAACTTTGGTACTTTCTTAAGAGAACTCTGTTTAGATGGCTAAGAAACACTGAAAACTAAAATAATGAGGCAGAGCTTAATTGTGGTTGAAAGGGACCTCTGGAGGTCATGTAATCTGAGCCTTCTGCTCAGCAGAGAGCTACGTTAAGTATAGGCAAGGTTCCTCAGGGCCTTGTCTACTCAAGTTTTGAAAATCTCTAAGGGCAGAGACTCTGCCACCTCCCTGGGCCCAGTTACAGGGGATGCAGTAGCTAAATCTGTGGCCTGGTACCTCTAACTGCTCCTGAACGTCTTAGGAGCCATATTTGACTGTACCTTTGGCCGTGTATAAGTTCAAGAGTGCCTGCATACACTTGGATGAACAGTACTAATGATCAGATACGTGTCTTTGTTGAAGGTTTTATGATGAAATAGGAACGCCCCTTCTCTCTGACATCCGTGTGGATTACCCCAAAGACAATGTGGAGCAAGTCACCCAGAACTTCTTCCCTAACTACTTCAATGGCTCTGAAATTATAATAGCTGGCAAACTCATCAACCACACCTCAGATAGTCTCCACGTGGAGGTGACTGCTAGCAACTCCAAGAAGTACATCCTCCTCAAAACAGATGTGGCTATCGACCTGCCAAGCAGAAATGACATCAGAGGTGTCCCCGGCCTGGAAGATGGGAAAGGTGATAAAAATTACATCGAGAGGGTGTGGAGTTACCTCACCATCAAGGAATTGCTTAACTCCCGGTTGAAGAGTGATGACAATCAGGAAAAAGACTATTTGATGGAGAAAGCCAAGTCAATGGCCCTGGCTTACAATTTTGTCACCCCCTTCACTGTTCTGAAGATGAGAGAGGCTGGGGTCCATTCAGAACCATCTCAGCAGGAGTTTATCAGCCCTTCTACTGATGGCATTGGCGAGAAGTTGCAGAGCTTGCAGGGACACAAGGCACCACCAGGTATGAGGGAAAAATAGCCATGTGGAGGTAAGAAAGTGTCTTTCTGCACAGGTAATGTCTCATGGCTGACTTTGGCAACAGGGATGATCTACGCAGCAAACCGAGAGGTAGTAAACAGAAAGCTGAGGTTTTCCTATTGATTTTGCAAATTGTGGGCTGGGTGGCCTTGAGCAAACTTTTCAGGCACCTGACTCATCCTCTGGAAGCACTTGCTTCGCTGAAGAAACCTACTGAAGAAAAATTGGTATGTTAAATTAAGCTTCAAGTAGCTGCAGGAATATGCACCGTGATCTTGCTGAGTAATATTTTGGGAACACTATTGTACTATGGCTCAATAAGTAATTGTAACAGTCTTCCCTCCCCACTTCTAGGTATACGAAGACAGCAAGATAAACAAAGAATTAAAATCTCCAAAACTTCAGGTCAGTGCCTGTTCTCATGCCTTTAATAATTCTAAATAATAGCGGTTGATTTATGGAAACCTCAGAAGCTGTGGTGACGCTGTGGTGACACTGTGGTATAACCATCCTGATGGATCAGCCAAAATCCTATTTACTAGACCTGCAGAGTAGGGAGGAAAATGAAAACAAAAAATAAAATACGGATCAGTAACGAGAAGTGTGAGGAAACAGCAAGGCAGATGATGTACCACACTCGATCCTCGTGTCTGAGACTTCTGTAGATAAGGGGAGAGTAGGAAGCATGTTTTCTCATTACTAAACTAGTGAAAAAATATTTTATGAAGCAATGGAGGTGAAACAGAAAAAGTGTTGGTGAAGGAAAAAAATCAAGACAATTCTGTAGTGTTTTGCTATTGCCTTGTTGGTTCTGCACCTCTACTTCAGACCCTTTTCATACATTAAACACTGAAGAATAAGCCCAGATTAAGAATTTAGACTTGAATTTCACTGGATAAGGTCAAATTTACCTTAAAAACTGGGGGTTTGGCTTGTCTTATTATTAATAACAGTTATCTTATAGTCCATGATAGGTCAAGGATTGCTGAAAAATTAAGGTCTTGGGATTGTTTAGAATCTGTCGACAGCTCCAATCTGGTATCGTGGGTGAGGAAGGTTCAGTGTGAGGCGTGCTCATGCAGCTATCCTTGGTTAAAGAATATATTTTTGCATGCTATGGGAGATGTGGCCTCCCAGCAGTGTATGGAGGAGTATAAACACCCGCTTGACAATTCCCATAAATCACTGAGATTGTATTCTGGGAAGAGAATATGCTTATTTTCACCTGGGCTGCTTTGGGTTTTGAGTTTTCATTGAAAACTCAACCTCTTCTGTGAGAAAAACAAAACAAAATAGAATTATCTCTGTGGAAAATAAACCAAAATGTGCCATTTCCTGGCAAACTCCATCTGACCCTCTAGAAACAACAAACTAGGAGGTCTTAGAAAAAAAACAGGGACAAACACACTTTGAAAACCAGGTTTTTATGTTCTTGGTCACTGCAGTTTGGTGTAAGTCCCTCACATTTGTCTCTTTTTCCATGTCTTCTCAGCGGATGGAGACCCTCACTTTGTCATCGATTTTCCCTCCAACAAGTTCTCTGTCTGCTTCAATATTGACGGAGAACCAGGGGACATTCTCCGGCTGGTCTCTGACCATAAGGAATCTGGTGAGCAGCCAAGCAAAGCAGTGGCATCTGGAGGAGAGCTGAGGTGCCAGGCCAGCTCTGTAGCAACAACACTAGGCAAGGAAGTGGCAGGAAATTAGAAAAGGTTACGTTCTGGCCAAACGATGGAAAATTGGTGTACCCCAGTTTTCTGGCTCTAATCACCTGGATTAGAAGGGGAGGTAAACTGTTCACTTGCACTTAGTGACCTCCAACTTTATCATAGCTTATGGGTAAATTCACAGCAAGCCTAAGCAAGGAGTTGGCCCAGCCACTGTTACATACACAACTCATCCACAGAAGGGTTTGTTAACAGAGTAGACTCAACCATAGAGACAACTGGCCTTTATGGGTATCCAAACCGTTCCTAGTTCAGGTCTTCATTGACTGGAGTCAAGGGAACAGCAATTACATGCAAACAGCCAAGAGTGCATGAGGACCATGTTGCACCCCTTCGGTCCAGCTTGACCGGAGAGCTCAGTTCCTCATTGATAGACCCAGTACGGTCCAGGAGTTGCTCTTAACCAATGCTACAACAGCCACAGTTTGCGTAATTGTTTTCCATACTGTTTGCAGAAGCCGTGCAGCCACCTCCGTGTTGAGAGATTACTCCAGGTATTCAGCTTTCCAGTGCAGAGACAGAGCATTTCATTGATGGCGCAGCTTCACTGGCCCTCTAGTTACAAACTCACAACATGCAAAAGCAAGGTCTGGCCTCACCAGAATTGCTCTGTTACTGGAACGTCACTCTTACAGCACTGTTCGCTCAGGGCAGAGCGAAGTATCCAAGCACTGAGGCTACCAAAGGGGTCACCGAGTCAGGACAGCCTTGAGAAAACCCATATGATTCAGGATCTGTTTTGCCCAAGCCAAGACTGATCCCCAGGGGCCCAAACTGTGGTCTGATCCGATCTGGAATTCTAAGCAGAGCAGCTAATAAGCAGATTATATCCTGAGCAGGGAAACAGTGGGAAGAAGGGGTGTGAAAACCAGAGACAATGCACAGACTTGTTTTACGAAGAAGATAAACAACTCCACAACAAAGCTGTAAGAATTCTGTTCCGTGGGGCAGTGGTCTAGCCTCCTTCTTTCTGTGTTCATGCCTGCCTTAGTAAGATCCAGATCCTGGCAACATTTCCCTTAAAATTATTTCACAGACTGTGTTTGTGCTACTGCTTGAAAGATTCTGTGGCTCAAATGCAGAAAGCAGAGGAAAGCAGACTCCGCAACATTAGCAAGTTGAATCTTATGAAGACAGAAGTGAGACATCCCCCTGGAAATGATGGGATATGGAGATGTTTCATCTCAGTGTTGATGGCTTGGATCGAGCTTGTGTTAGCAACAAGCCTCCTCCTTTACTGTTACTATCTAGTAGCTGTTTGGAGGCCCAGGGGAAGTAAGACGATGTCTTATGGACAGCAAGTCACAAAAATCATCAAAATGATTGGAAATCTTCCTGTGGACATCTAGGCTTTACTTGACTCAGTGGGATCTGCACTTTAGACTACTCTAAAGTGGTTCTTGTGGGGCAAAACTGAGAGAAGTGGGAAGGGTAGCACTGGTGAAGCTGGAAATAACCCATTGGGAGTGCAGGGTTCAGGGTCTTTCTGCAGTGACACAAAGAGAACCTGAATTTCCTACGCTGCCACCTGAAGAGGTTCAAGAACTTTGCCTCAGGCTGTTGCAGATCAGGCTACTCCCTCTACAGGTCCTGCTCAGTTTTTAGTACGTCCACCAAGGGGGTAACCCTTACTCTGTGGCTTCCCAGGCTAATTCTCATCTTAGGAGTCAGGTAGAGAGGGACATTCAAACACACTCAGGTCCTCTTCCTAGAAGTTCAATCCCTGTGCCGGTTGGTGATAGGAGGAAGAGCAAGCTTGCCAGCAGCTTTTCTTAGTCCTCCAAGAGCTGGTATGTTTGCCCAGGTTTGAGTTACACATCAACAGAGAGGTGATCTAGGTAAGTCATACCATGGTTGGTCAAGCTATAGCAGTCAGGGAGATAAATACTTGATTATGTGGCTTAACATCCTCACACATCGTTGTCTTTGTCACAGGGAGGTCTAAGGTTGGTTGGAGTTTAGGAAGCGGCAGTGCCGAGGAGCAGCTGATCCTATCCTGTAGCACTGTGTACACAATGGTGGGGCTGGGGACACCTGTCTCCAGGGAAGGCCAGTATTTCAGAGCCTGGGTAAATTTAGGTGCTTTGTATAAGGTTTCAGTTATAAGATGTTTTGAATACTGGTAGGTGAAAAAATCGAGCACAAGATAGTGAATCTGCATGTCCTCCGTTGCAAGGCTTGTATCTTTGAGACTACAGACCTATTCTTGGTTCCAGCTTTCATTTATTGATTACTTTCCTGCAAGGTGTAACTGTGAATGGACAATTAATTGGAGCTCCTGCACCACCCAACGGCCACAAGAAGCATCGGACTTACTTCAGCACCATCACTATCCTCAGCAATAAGCCAGAGAGATCCTACCTAGAGATCACACCCAAAAGAATCATCCTGGATGATGGGGAAAGACTTCTTCTGTCCTGTGATCGGAGTGCAGTTGTGCAAAGCAAAAGCCTCGAGGTGTCCATCTCTGCCAATTCCAACGTCACGGTGACAATAAGAGACACAATCAGCTTTGTCATCCTCATCCACCATTACAAGAAGCCGGCCCCATATCAGAGGAATCACCTGGGGTTCTATATCTCTAACAGTAAAGGCCTCTCTTCTGACTCCCATGGGCTACTGGGTAGGTAACAGGTTCTTGGGTTCAGAGCTGTAAACCAGACAAAAATGACCCTTCCAAACAGTTTTAAAGGGCAGAGACAGGAGTTAATGAATGAGGCAGATTAAATTACTAGGTGAGGTTTTTACTTCCACTCTCAAACAACTTCTCTGTTGCTAGTATCCCAAACTCCTCTTCCATCTTCTTCTGTATGCCCTATCTCCCACTATCTCCGCTACAAGGCTGAGCCTGTTTCTCACATTTCCACCCTTTTTATGACTGTTTAATACAGAATTAGAATATAGAATATACATGCTTGGTGCTCCCAATACAGAGAGAGAAACCAAATACTGCACAAGAACCCTGAATAAGGCACCAACAAGAGGTTCTCTAACAGAAGTCTTAATTCAGAACAGCCCAGCTGTTAACATGCTCTCAGGAACACAGCAAAGCAGGGTCTGACTCTAGGCAGAGACGATGGTCAGCTGAGATCTGGTTCTGAAAAGAGAGCTCTAGACACACAGCTAGCACATCGCCAGAGATCATTGGCTTGGCCTTCAAGTACTGCACTTGCACATGTCCAGAGGGTCTGTTCTTGCAGAACCGAGCCTGACTGAGATCAAGAAACACTGGTACTTTTTATGGCCCCTTTCTTTCAAATGTGACATGAAAGAAGATCCATGCCCGCATTTGAGAGCAACTAGGTAGAAGAGAATGACTAGATGGTTGGGTTCGTTCAGCCAACAAGAGGTAGCGATGTTTATGGCCATGTACAAGTGCAGAACCCTAAGACTGAAGCCATAGTTTCTGTGACATTCAGACATCCCCAGGTGAAGAAGGAGATGACCCCTCAGGAATGGGGGTTTTGATTCAGGCCACTTGCGTGCACAAACTGCTAAATCCACGCTTAGGTTTGACCTAAGAGCTTGCTCCCAAGAAGGCAAGGGAAGAGCACGTGGAGCTTCAGGCCTAGATCTTCTTTCTGCTTGCTGATGGGCACTGATGGGTTATTATCCTCTACCCATGGTCCACAGAAGGGAACTTACTATTGAAAAAGGTCTTTAACTCAGCCAATGCATCTTGACCAGTGAAAAAAAAAAGAAAAACAGTTTTATCCTAATCTCTAAGTTTGTAAGATTTAGAGAAGAATCGCAGGAGCTAGATTCATCCCACTATTGCAGAGCAGCCCTTCTATAATCTCATAGGCTAAGAATCCTCAAAACACGGCCTGTTAAAAGAGACCAAACGACCAATTTAGAGTCACAAGGCAGCTGGTTATGGACTCTCTTTTATCTTGCCTTGCAGGTCAGTTCTTGAACCACGAGGTTAAACTGCTGCAGGAATCCCTAAATACAAGTCATCAGCAGGTTGGTCAGAACCAAACTGAAGCATTAAAGCCAAACCTTACAAATACCCTCAGCGTGAAGGGCCGGCTCATTCCTGTTGTGTGGAAGCAGAGGAGGATCTACAACGGCCAACAGGAAGTTGACTGCTGGTTTGCCAAAAACAACGCGGACAAACTGATCGATGGGAGCTATAAAGACTATTTGGCTTCTCATCCTTTTGACACAGGGAGCAGCTTTGGGATGGTTAACAGCTTTTAAGGCTGTTTAAGGCCCATCATAGCAATGCATTACAGCAGCATGTGCGACAGCAGTTCCCTTCTGAAGCCTCTAGAGCTAGGCAACTTAGGAATATTTCTTTACTTTTTGGTGCCAAAGAAACCAAGGCTTTTTGCCCTTGGAAATCAGCTGTCTCTCTCTTTCATGCTAGATGAATGTTTGTCATCAAATTCCTGAAAGCAAGGAGGTTCTGGGGGAGGGTTGAGGGGCATGGGTAAAGGTGTGATCAGTGCCCTCCCAGGGGGAAGGGAGGGAGAAAGGGACCGGTGCTCATATCCAACAGTACAGAGGGCTGCTGACCTAAAATAAACCCATGGAGCGATCTGTGCAATACCCCCAGGGACTGGCAAGTCACCCAGTGAGAGGCACAGATCATACAGCACATGCCTATCTAGAGAGACAACCTTGGGTGATTCACCTTGCACGTGAGTTGGAGCACCTGCTTCAGCCATGATCCCTGGGGAAAGAAGAGAGAGAGAGGACGGGTGGGTGGCTATTCATCTGCAGTGACCCATTTGCATCAAAGAGGTGACAAAGAAATGAAATCCTTAACTCCACAGGCCACAAGAGGGTTTCTCTTGCTTTCTCAGTTATTGCCACTAAACATGATGTTCTCGGAACTGCTACAGACCCTTAAAAGTGGTGAAAATGTTCATGAGGTTTATTGCTGTCTGAGTGCACAGGCTGCTTGCTTAAAAAGTGCCTCCGGTCTTCAGCAGCAACAGGAATGGTACAGGATCCTATTCCATGAAGCATCTCATTTACATAAGATTGCAGGTTTAGAGATTTCTTGAGTCTTGACTCCCTCAGATAGATAGAAACAAACTTCCACTGTGAGCTTCCAACAGACCTACCACTTCCTTGAGCAGAACAACATTTCTGCTTAGTAGAGATTTAAATTCTCCAAAGGATGATGACCCAGCAGCTGTGACATCTTATGACCCTACAAAGTAGTCTCTTGAATTCAGACTAGACATTTCTGGCTGCTCTTCTCATCAGGGAGGAAGTCTTTATTGACTCCAAATTGTCAAAAAAATTTTCATCCCCATTTCCCTGGCTCCTTCTCCTTCCTTACGCTGTAGGAATTTGTACGCAGCAGGCATTTGGCAGCCGGAGGGTGCAG